>NC_073692.1:430346375-430646375 GCF_029784155.1 Uranotaenia lowii
ATGATTAAAATATGCGATGATATTCTAAAATCTCTTGACGAAGGAAATAATGTTATTCTCGTGCTCTTAGACTGCACAAAAGCATTTGATACTATTTCTCATAGAAAAATGAGTGAAAAACTAAACAATAATTTTAATTTTTTGCCATCGGCTGTTAAATTGATTTCTTCCTATTTAGAAAACAGACAACAAGCTGTCTTTTGTAACAACAAAATATCTAGTTTTCTATCAGTGAGTTCCTGAGTGCCTCAGGGCTCTGTTCTAGGACCAATGTTATTCAGCCTATACATCAACGACCTTCCTAACAAAATCCAGTTTTGTTCAATACACATTTTTGCAGACGATATTTAGCTTTATATATCTTGCAAAGATGCGAATATTCACGATATAAGTCGTCTTGTAAATAACGATTTAGAATCACTGCGTTCTTGGGCATCAGCTCGTTTCTTAACTTAAAATGACTTCCAATCTAATGCCTTATTTATCACGCGTGGAAACGAATCAAAAAGCCCAACCATAAAACTAGGAAATGATCGTATTGAGTTCGTCGAAAAAGCAATCAGCTTAGGGTTTACAATAAACAAAAAGTTTTCATGGGATAACCATGCTCTTGTTCAGTGCGGAAAAGTTTACGGCACGTTGAGAAACTTACGACTAAAAGCAGACCTTTAAAATGAGAATGTTAAGCTAAAACTTTTTAAATCGTTTATATTACCATACTTTATATCCATCGATTTTCTTCTGCCTTCCGTTACAGCGCAAACACTTGATAGAATCAAAGTTGCTTTAAATAACTGTGTGCGTTTTGTTTACAACCTTTCTCGATATGATAGAGTCTCACATCTGCAACATAAACTTTTGGGATTCTCTTTTTACGATTTCATAAAAGCTCGATCGTGTATAATTTTCAAACAAATAATAACTACAAAATGTCCCAAATATTTGCATTCAAAATTGCAGCCTTTTCGAAGTTCGCGTGTTATACATTTTTTGATTCCTTCTTACACGACTGCGTCATACGGTAGGTCTTTTTTTGTTAGAAAATTGTTGAAAATTGGAATTCATTACCCAGTCACTTAAAATCTAATATGATTTTGAATACATTTAAGAAGCAATGTTTGGTTAGTTTTGATCGTAATTAAAATGTTTTTTGAACAAATAGTGTAATGAGAGATAAACTTTTTTTTTCTTGCGTTGCATATTAATGATACACAATACTACGCGTTGTAGCATAGAAAAGATGTAGAATCTTACGCTATAAATAAATGAAAATGAAATGAAATCAAATTATAAATATTTGTTAAAGTGTAAGTAAGTGTAAATATGTTTATATATTTAAAATTAATCTTGACGATTTTTTAAAAACAGTAGATTTTTATTCCAGACTAGCATTTTAGTCAAAATAAAATAAATTATACTTATTCAACTTCAAAAAAAAAAACTCCTAAAATAACAGTAGTTCAAAAACAAGAAGCAGATAAAATATATTTATAGAGTATTTATTGTCTTTCTAAAGAATTAAAAAAAAGGTGGTCAAATCGTGTGCAAGAAAGCTGAACAACCCGCCAGCGGGATAAAATTTAGAAGATTTCTTAATTGATAGCGATATGAACTTTCTAGCGACCACCTAGCAGATTTACAGACCGAAATTGTTCGTTGAAAAGTCTCGCCTGAAAGTTCCGAAAAAAAAGCGAATGGAGAAAAAGTTCCTAAATTTGATATCGAATTGGGAGAAAGTTCATATAACGCCCCATACGCGCCAGTCGTGTTTTCAAGAAACTGTAACATTTTAAGCCTGTGAAATACTACCAATTTGTATTTAATGCTCTGATTTGCCATGGCAATTATGATTTTTTTCTTAAAATGTCCCTGATTCGTAACAATATCACAATTTGCTCACTGGAATGGTTTTACATTTTGTGAAAAAAAAAATTGTATTGAAATGAATTGTTAAACTGTTTTGATAGGGTTTTGTGCCTGTCGGAGAAGAGGCTTGGAAGAAGCTTTACTCCACTGGGCTTTCCCTATCCGAGGAAAAAATAAATAAATAAATAAAAAAATAGTTTTTTTCTTCATCTTTTATACATTTTAAGACACTTTGAATAAGGTGTAATTTAGCGAAGAAAAATTAATTTGAAAATATTTTATGATATACCGGTAGAAAATAATCTAAATTATGATTTGATGTGAAAAATCACACAAAACTCGCTAAAATATGTTTTTTATGGGTATGTTTTGTCACGGCCCTTGGGCTCGTTATAAAGTGTCACCCATAAAATGCTGAAAATAGCATTATTTTTCAAAACGGCATATTTTCATTCAAAGTGAACCAAAAGTGTAAAAACTACTTCTCTGGAATAACTCTGCCCAAATAAATCAACTTTGATTGTTTTCTAAATTTCATTTAGTCCATTTTGATTTTTGTTTCTAGTCAAAAAGTTTTTTAGTATTGATGTGTTCGGCTCTACGGCGCGTATTGAATAAACACCAGCGCAAATTAGCAACCCAGTTTAGTTCTGTGGCTTTGGATGAGGGTTTAAAAAATTAAGCTTTTGAAGCAGTTAAGTGATTTCAAATAATGAAAAATTATTGGCATTTGTGGAAAACACTTTTTTCAACGAGTTCCCTCGTTTTTACTCAAAATGTTCACGGAATAGGGGAAGTCGTCAACTACCGGACACTTAAGGTTTTTAAGCTATAGCTTCAAAAATAGATTTTTTGTAAATATTGGTTCCTCTATTGATTTGAAGAGTATCAATATTATGATCAATGAACTATATTAGAAAAAAAAAATTTACAACATATTCATGTGGTAAGAGAAATCATTTCATGTTAGTTTTCACTTATTTCCGAAAGTGTTGTCTATGGCCGGACACTACAAAATGTATTCAATGACCTTCTGTATTGGACAATATCTCATAAACCATTGAAAGTTTCATTAATTTTTATTCATGCACGCAGACGTTATTAACAAAACTAAGTGAATACACTCCCTCAACCAAGCATTGTTTGAATCAATATATAATGTTATCTTATTTTTATCGCCGCAGAGATATATTCTTATTTAATTTTTGGCATTTCGGCGAGTTGTGAAAATTCAAGGTAGAATATTAGAAAGAACATGAAAGTATTATAGGTGGAAAGATCAAAGCTAGAGCGCTTTGGGTAGAAGAAATTGAAAAGTTGGTGAAAATGTGAGCAGGGCTTTTGTTTTGTGAACAGCTTTTGAACTACTTGCGTGATTCTTTGCCGCGCGCCGTTTCAATGTTGATAGGAAGCGATGAAGAAACCCATCGCATTCCTACCCACATTGAAACACGGACGGGGTAAGGCATCGGATGGATAATATGCGAAAACAAAAAGTAGCAACCATCCGATGTACCTAAAAAAGTAGCACGCATCGATAGAATTGGCTTAGCAATAGAACAGCACATGTGAGCGCTGCTTGGGTGATTTTTTGCCCGGTCGGACACAATCTCATGTGTTCGACCCGTCCGTGTTTCAATGTGGGTAGGAATGCGATGGGTTTCTTCATCGCTTCCTATCAACATTGAAACGGCGCGCGGCAAAGAATCACGCAAGTAGTTCAAAAGCTGTTCACAAAACAAAAGCCCTGCTCACATTTTCACCAACTATTCAATTTCTTCTACCCAAAGCGCTCTAGTTTTGATCTTTCCACCTATAATACTTTCATGTTCTTTCTGATATTCTACCTTAAATTTTCACAACTCGCCGAAATGCCAAAAATTAAATAAGAATCAATATATAAGCAAATTCAGCAACATCAGTTTTAGTATTCATACAACTAACGTAGAAGAATTTTGAAACCCATACTTGATTAAAAAAAAAATATTCATAAATGATGGAAAAATATTAAATTTTCCAGTTTGAAGCTCCAAACTCGTTTTGAAAATTATAAAAAAAGAGAACTGAAAAAAATCAATTTCTTATATTTTTTTTTCTACTTTCCGCATATTTTTGTGCTTTATAGGGACGGTCGGTTTTGGTTAGATAACTGTACATTTTCCAAATGGTTTTGCAAAAATTTATGGCCGCCACTTTGATTTTTCCGTTGAAACGCCGCAAGGCCACTCGGAAGTGAAAAATATATTTTTGCATGAAAGTTCATACACCTTTTATTTAAAATGTATAAGACTTTATTATCTGTAGTGATTTCTTCTAATACGTCATTTGAAAAAGTCTAATTTTTAATGCGCACGGTAATATAATGATTTTTGAAGGAAAAGATTAATATTTTGAACGAATTACTCTTAGACTCAATCAAACAATCAAAATTTATGGTTTAATGTGATAAGTATAAAAAAAATTCTTTGAAGCTAGAAATTTAAATTTCTCCCAAATCAATAGAAATTTTCCTGCTTTTTCTGACAATATATTTTTCTTTTTCTCTTTTTTTTTCAACATAGCCATGTGTCAGCTTCTTGGAAAATGGAAGACTTGCGTCCTTTATTTTTCTTTTCAACGCAATCTCTGTTTGCATTTGAATATGCATAGCTTACTATTTACGATCATGCCCAGCTTGTGACAAATACCGCAAAAAATACTGGAACAAGGGGAGGTGTGAAATGTGGAGTTCCCTACCAAACGCTTCATATGCTATATGGTATCATAGCAATCAGTGACTTATAAGTTTGTTATAAAATTGAGGCAATCCACTCCCACTCACCAGTAACTTTACAAACGTCTTAGAATGAAGAAGCTTCAAACTTCAAACGTTTTCTGCTTTGACGTACAAGACACTGCAAACACTAAGTGCGGAATTCCGCAATTCAACGGCAGTCCGGGTTTCCAACACTGGAGTTTTCGCGTCAGAACATTTCTGGGCTCGGCTGACGGACTGATGACGTTGGGTGGATGAAGCGGGAAGAAGGCGGTTCGAAAAAGCTGATCGTAAGGTGAAATTCCACATCGTGAGTTTCCTTGCCAACGAGTGTTTGAAGGTTGTCATGGAGAAAAACTCTGCGAAGGCCACGAGGGAAGCGCTCGAGAACACGTTTGCCGAGAAGTCCATCGGTACCCAGAATTTACTTCGAAAGCAGCTCAATCCAATACAGCTCAAAGATGGCGATTTGATAAGGGAGCACATAATCGCGTTTGAGGATCTCACCCGGCAGATGAATACAACGGGTGCTAAACTTGAAGAAGCGGAAACTGTTATTTCCTTGTTTCAGACACTTCCTGAGTCGTTCGATCCTCTGGTGACGGCTCTGGAGAACTTGGATGATCTGACGCCGCAAGTTGTAAAAGAACGACTGCTGGCGGAGGATTTGAATCGGACTGATCGATATGATGACGAATGCACAAGCAAGGTTGCAGCACTTTCGAGTGAAACGATCCAGAAGGTGGAAAAATTCAAAGATGCTTCAAACGCTGCAAGCGAGGTTCAGATGGACTGCCGAGAAAAGGTTGCGAACGATCCCAATTCTACGAGTCAGCGCAAGGCGGTGAGTTTTGTGGCGAACCGTGGAGGCACGATGAATCAGGAAGGCAGGTTTATCTTCAAGCTGGATTCCGGATCGAGTGAACAACTGGTCAACAGCGATAACGATTTTTTTCGAATCTAAACGTTTGAAAATCCCGTCGTTATCAACCTTGCTAAGGAAGGCCAACAATCGTTGCCAAAGTAGCGGGAAAAAACTGAGGGATAACTTGATTTCCTTGAGAAAGTTGCTGGTATCCATAAGTCGGCCAAAGTTAAGAGAAGCTCCAAGTCGCCGTTGGTCGTGCATCTCCATTCCGAGCGTGAGGGGGATGAGCTTGAAGTTCCAGGACAAAGCCATGCCAATATCTATGTCGTTGCCAAAAGTCCCATCGAAGATGATGTTCCTGACGAAGCGAACGAGCTTGACTATTTCGATATTTTCTAAGCAGCTTGTATTAATTCGAATTCAGAGAACGCAACACCAGGAGCGCGCTCTTCGCACTCAAAACAGTACGAGTCCCAAGGACAACCGTTGCTGTGGCACAGCGAACGGGAGCGCGGGCTCCCTGGTAAGTTCCTCAATTTTTCCACCAGTTATATTCTGCAGCCCCACTTTCCACAGATGTACTGGACTGTGATAAGCTCAGTTAGAGACTTCCTTTTACTATCTCAAGAGAGTGAAATATGGTTTTTATAAATTTGCCCTAAAAGATAAGCCTGCAGAATTGCTAATCGTTTCTTTTTGTATTTTTCTTTGCACAAGAGAAATAAAAAAAAAGATTAAGTTTCAAAGAATGGAAATTATAATGTTAGAAATTGGAAAACAACAGTTAAAGCATGCTAAAATAAAACTTCTCATGTAAAAGCTTTCCTTTTCATAAATTATACTTTTAACGTTGGATTCCCTCCATATTTTAACATTATATGTTACCCATCGGAATTCGGGGTACACAAGATGTAGGCTCGACAAGACTAAGCGATGGACCATTTATCAACATTGGAAGAAAAATACTAGGTCTATTTCCTAGCAAATGGTCGGTCACATATGATAAAAAGGAACCCTAAGCCAGCCCACTCGCTCTCTCTCTTTCTCATGAAACATTCATCAGCTGTTAAACGCGTTCTGGTGTAAATATGTATTATAGGATTTGGAAATTCAAGAACGATTTCTTAGGCTGGTAAACTGGAAGCTTGTTCGTCGGAAGTTTGTCTCGGAACCGGAAGTTCATTGAATAGGACTGAAACTCGGTTTTATTTTGAATCAGAAGTGAAGTCAAATAAATTTTCCCTTTCTTCTCGAGTTATTCCTCGTAAGGTAACATTTTGTTTTTAAACATCATTGTGAAATCTCAAACTATCAATTCCATTCTAATTTTGTTCAATTTCAATGAAATGCAATTACAAATTTCAGAACAATTCACTGACAAAAGTATGTTAGAAGGTTTAATAAAATAGATTTCTAATTTTTTTTTTTATCAAAACAGAAATAAAAATATGTGGTTAAAAAATTAAAAGATTATTTTAAAACAGTCCCAGGTATACTCACATAGGTCATGGTCGGTAGTGCACAAATGTAGATCAGTCCCAGCAGGATCAGAACAAACAGCTCTCTTCGCCGTCCAATTGTCCTCGGATACTCGTCGCACAGGGCCGTTATCATGGCCTCCAGTCCACCGAAAGTACTGTCCAGCCCAAGCGTGATCAACATCAGGAAGAAGATGATCGACCAAAACACCGATCCCTTCATCATGGCAATCGCTTCCGGATAGACGATAAACACCAGTCCCGGTCCTTCCAGGCCGACGTCCTCGATCGATTTGTTCTGCACCTGGGCCATGTACCCGAGAACGGAAAAGATCACAAACCCAGCCAGGAAGCTGGTCAAACAGTTGATACTGCTTGTTAGCAGAGCGTCACGATAGCAGTTGTTGTTGAACTTGTTGTAGCTCGAGAGGGCCAGCAGGGTCCCAAATCCGGGACCGAGGGAGAAGAATATCTGCGAGGCGGCATCGATCCATACCTGGAGTATAAAGTAAGATAAGGAGTTAGATGTATGATTTTTTTCAAGTCTTCAATATGCTAATACAGTGCAGCAAACACATCGTTCATATAGGACTATAAGTCGATTTTGCTGTATACTTCATAGCTGAAATAGATTGAAAGGGACATTTTGAGGTGAAATATCGTTTAAACACTTGATGTTTTTTTTTTTAATAAAAACAAGGAATTAAAAATATAAAATCTATAAAAATTTATGTTCAAAGAGCGAATGCTATCCAAACCAAAAGACTGCTTCCTCTGAAGCGATTTAAGATCTTTTCGATAATCTTGTAACTAAACTATGCGCAGTCTGAACTATCAAGATAATATTTCTTTTCATCGAAGGCCATTCTTACTTCAATTTGTTTTAAAGTAAGACTGAGACGGGTTACCTTTTTTCTGTAGTATACAGAATGTTTTGATCCTTATAAATTCAAGAATCAAGCCAGATCCAGAATATTCAGGGATTTCTGAACAAATGAGCTTATTGTCTCAATAAGTTGGTGATTCGGTTACATTTCAGGTGTTTTTCTGATACCATAGTTCTCAGATCTTTTCAACAAAAAACGTTTAACTTTTTTGGTTTTCCTAAGTGTCAGAAAAATCTTCAGCCCTTATTCTTGACCTGAATCCTATTGAAAATCTATCAGATTACTTAACATATCTACCAAAATTGTCGACAATTCGGCTCATTTCATATTCGTAAGCTGTAAACACGTGCAACAATATTAAATATTCATTAAGATAGGTTACTCGAAAATTCTGGAAACTCCATGTGACTCAACAATTAATTGAATGTTTCAATTTCCGTTAACAAATGTTCCTCCTACAAACCTACCTGGTTTCCTGTAATTTCACCCAACAATTCTTTGATGGTTTTCTGTGACAATATTTCCTTATGTTCATTGAAAAATCATAAAAAAATTGATCTTTTTTACATTCTACTTGAGCAAAATTAACCTTAATAATCTTATCATATTTATGCAATCAACACTTTGAAATTCTAAAGTTATATTGACATCAAAAATTCACATTGTGAAAATACGTATGAAATTTAAAAAATCTATGAAATCTGTCAATATTCTAAAAATTCTGTGTTCTGGTACACAGATTCTGTAATTTGCTCAAAATTCTGTGACATTACATATTTTTCTGCAACCTTGCTACAAACATGAACTTTAATAAATTTTATGTTTTCAATCATTTTATTGTTTGTTATCATTAGATAACATCAAGTGCGTAGTAAAGAAATCTATATCAGATATGAAAAATACAGCAAAATCAACTACCTTATAGTTCAAAACGACCAGATTAATTAGAATTAGAATTATCAATCATCTGTTCAGCTGAAAATGAATGTGAAAAATGAGTGTGCGATAAAACGTATTTCCCACAAGGTAGAATGCGTTTTTATTAAAAGCTGAACTTTAAAAAGTCAAGCAGAATGCATTTGAAATGTAGAGAATTTCAAAAACGTCAAAAATGACAGAAATATCGAAAATTTCAACAATGTCAAAAATGACAAAAATGCCAAAAATGTCAAAACTGTTAAAAATGTCCACATTGTCAAAAATTTCCAAAAATATAAAAAATATCAAAAATGTCAAAAATGTTAAAAATGTCAAAAATGACAAAAATGTCAAAAATTTCAAAGAAGGCAAAAATGTCAAAAATATTAAAAAAGTAAAAAATGTTAAGAATGTCAAAAATGACAAAAATGTCAAAAATGTAAAAATTTCAAAAATGTTAAAAATTGTCAAAAATGACAAAAATGTCAACAACGTCTAAAATGACAAAAAGATAAAAAAAGTCAAAAATGTAAAATGTTCAAAAATGTCTAAAATAACAAAAATGTAAAAAATTTCAAAAATGTCAAATGTTACAAATGTTAAAAATATCAAAAATGTAAAAAAAGACAAAAGCTAAAAAAATGTAAAAAATGTGAAAAATTTCAGAAATGTCAAAAATATCAGAAATGTTGAAAATTTCATTAATACCCAAAATGTTAAAAATGTCATAAATATCAAAACTAACAAAACAATCAAAACATTCAAAAATGTCAATAATATCATAAATGTCAATTTTGTCACGTATGTCAATAATGTCATTAACATCAAAAATTAAAAAAAAATTCAAAAATGTCAAAACTGTCAAAAAAGGCGAAAATAACAAAAATGTAAAAAATGTAAAATATATCAAAAATGACAAAAACGTCAAAAATGACAAAAATGTCGAAAATGTCAGAAACGTCAAAATGTCAAAAGTTTTAGAAACGACCAATGCAGAAATGTCAAAAATATCAAAATTGTTTAAAATTTCAGAAATGTCCAAAAAGTCCAAAATGTCATGATGTCGAAAGTGTCAAATATTTTGAAAATGTCAAAAATGTCAAAAATGTAAAATTAAGAAAAAAAATGTCAAAAATGTCAAAAAATGTCAAAAAATGTCAAAAATGTCAAATATAGATAAATATGTGAAAATAACAAGAATAACAAAAACGTCAAAAATAACAAAACTTTAAAAAAAAATGTAAAAAACATCATAAATGTCAAAAATGTGGAATATGTCGAAAATTACAGAAATGGTCAAATTATTAAAAATGTAAATAATGGCAATATTGTAAAATATGTACAGAATACATCTAAAATGTTGAAATGTCAAAAATATTGAAAATTTCAAATATGTCAAGTAAATGAAAAAATGACAAAAATATAAAAAATGTCAAAACTGACAGAAATGACCAAAATTTCAAAAACATTAAAATGTCAATATGTCAGATGAGTCAAATAGGCCAAAATATCAAAAATGTCAAAAGAGTCAGAAATTTCAAAATGCAAAAAATGCCAATGCCAGAAATGTCCCAAATTTCCAAAATGTCAGTCATGTCAAAAATGTCAAAAATTTAGAAAATATCAAAAATCTCACAAAATGTAAAAAAAGAAAAAAAACTTATAAATATCAAAAAAAAAATTAAAAAATGTCAAATAGATAAAAAATATAAGAAATATAAAAAATGCAAAAAACTTCAATAATTTCAAAAACTCCAAAAATGAAAAAAAATGTCAAAAATGTTGAAATGTCAAAAATATCAAAAATGTCAAAAATTTCAAAAATGCCAAGAATATCAAAAAGGACAAAAATATGAACAATGTCAAAACTGACATAAATGTCAAAAACATCAAAATGTCAGAAATGCCAAAAATGTCAAAAGTTTTAAAAACGTCACAAATTGCAGAAATGTCAAAAATATCAAAAATGTCTAAAATATCAGAAATGTTTAAAATGTCAAAAATGTCAAAAATGTCAAAAACGTCAAATATGTTAAAAATGTCAAAAATGTCAAAAATGTCAAAAATGTCAAAAATGTCAAAAATGTCAAAAATGTAAAAAATGTCAAAAATGTCAAAAATGTCAGAAATGTCAAAAATTTCAAAAATGTCAAAAATGTCAAAAATGTCAAAAATGACAAAAATGTCAAAAATGTCAAAATTGTCAAAAATGTCAAAAATGTCAAAAATGTCAAAAATGTCAAAAATGTCAACAATGTCAAAAATGTCAAAAATGTCAAAAATGTTAAAAATGTCAAAAATGTCAAAAATGTCAAAAATGTCAAAAATGTCAAAAATGTCAAAAATGTCAAAAATGTCAAAAATGTCAAAAATGTCAAAAATGTCAAAAATGTCAAAAATGTCAAAAATGTCAAAAATGTCAAAAATGTCAAAAATGTCAAAAATGTCAAAAATGTCAAAAATGTCAAAAATGTCAAAAATGTCAAAAATGTCAAAAATGTCAAAAATGTCAAAAATGTCAAAAATGTCAAAAATGTCAAAAATGTCATAAATGTCGAAAATGACAAAAATGTCAAAAATGTCAAAAATGTCAAAAATGTCAAAAATGTCAAAAATGTCAAAAATGTCAAAAATGTCAAAAATGTCAAAAATGTCAAAAATGTCAAAAATGTCAAAAATGTCAAAAATGTCAAAAATGTCAAAAATGTCAAAAATGTCAAAAATGTCAAAAATGTCAAAAATGTCAAAAATGTCAATTTTTTGACATCAAAAATGTCAAATATGTCAAAATGTCAAAAATGTCAAAAATGTCAAAAATGTTAAAAATGTCAAAAATGTCAAAAATGTCAAAAAAGTTCAAAATGTAATTTTTTATCATTTTTGTCATGTTTGTCATGTTTGTCATTTTTGTCATTTTTGTCATTTTTGTCATTTTTGTCATTTTTGTCATTTTTGTCATTTTTGTCATTTTTGTCATTTTTGTCATTTTTGTCATTTTTGTCATTTTTGTCATTTTTGTCATTTTTGTCATTTTTGTCATTTTTGTCATTTTTGTCATTTTTGTCATTTTTGTCATTTTTGTCATTTTTGTCATTTTTGTCATTTTTGTCATTTTTGTCATTTTTGTCATTTTTGTCATTTTTGTCATTTTTGTCATTTTTGTCATTTTTGTCATTTTTGTCATTTTTGTCATTTTTGTCATTTTTGTCATTTTTGTCATTTTTGTCATTTTTGTCATTTTTGTCATTTTTGTCATTTTTGTCATTTTTGTCATTTTTGTCATTTTTGTCATTTTTGTCCTTTTTGTCATTTTTGTCATTTTTGTCATTTTTGTCATTTTTGTCATTTTTGTCATTTTTGTCATTTTTGTCATTTTTGTCATTTTTGTCATTTTTGTCATTTTTGTCATTTTTGTCATTTTTGTCATTTTTGTCATTTTTGTCATTTTTGTCATTTTTGTCATTTTTGTCATTTTTGTCATTTTTGTCATTTTTGTCATTTTTGTCATTTTTGTCATTTTTGTCATTTTTGTCATTTTTGTCATTTTTGTCATTTTTGTCATTTTTGTCATTTTTGTCATTTTTGTCATTTTTGTCATTTTTGTCATTTTTGTCATTTTTGTCATTTTTGTCATTTTTGTCATTTTTGTCATTTTTGTCATTTTTGTCATTTTTGTCATTTTTGTCATTTTTGTCATTTTTGTCATTTTTGTCATTTTTGTCATTTTTGTCATTTTTGTCATTTTTGTCATTTTTGTCATTTTTGTCATTTTTGTCATTTTTGTCATTTTTGTCATTTTTGTCATTTTTGTCATTTTTGTCATTTTTGTCATTTTTGTCATTTTTGTCATTTTTGTCATTTTTGTCATTTTTTGTCATTTTTGTCATTTTTGTCATTTTTGTCATTTTTGTCATTTTTGTCATTTTTGTCATTTTTGTCATTTTTGTCATTTTTGTCATTTTTGTCATTTTTGTCATTTTTGTCATTTTTGTCATTTTTGTCATTTTTGTCATTTTTGTCATTTTTGTCATTTTTGTCATTTTTGTCATTTTTGTCATTTTTGTCATTTTTGTCATTTTTGTCATTTTTGTCATTTTTGTCATTTTTGTCATTTTTGTCATTTTTGTCATTTTTGTCATTTTTGTCATTTTTGTCATTTTTGTCATTTTTGTCATTTTTGTCATTTTTGTCATTTTTGTCATTTTTGTCATTTTTGTCATTTTTGTCATTTTTGTCATTTTTGTCATTTTTGTCATTTTTGTCATTTTTGTCATTTTTGTCATTTTTGTCATTTTTGTCATTTTTGTCATTTTTGTCATTTTTGTCATTTTTGTCATTTTTGTCATTTTTGTCATTTTTGTCATTTTTGTCATTTTTGTCATTTTTGTCATTTTTGTCATTTTTGTCATTTTTGTCATTTTTGTCATTTTTGTCATTTTTGTCATTTTTGTCATTTTTGTCATTTTTGTCATTTTTGTCATTTTTGTCATTTTTGTCATTTTTGTCATTTTTGTCATTTTTGTCATTTTTGTCATTTTTGTCATTTTTGTCATTTTTGTCATTTTTGTCATTTTTGTCATTTTTGTCATTTTTGTCATTTTTGTCATTTTTGTCATTTTTGTCATTTTTGTCATTTTTGTCATTTTTGTCATTTTTGTCATTTTTGTCATTTTTGTCATTTTTGTCATTTTTGTCATTTTTGTCATTTTTGTCATTTTTGTCATTTTTGTCATTTTTGTCATTTTTGTCATTTTTGTCATTTTTGTCATTTTGTCTTTTTTGTCGTTTTTTCATTTTTGTCTTTTTTGTCGTTTTTTCATTTTTGTTATTTTTATATGATGTTTTTTGAAATTTTTATCTTTGTGATTTCTGCCATTTTTGTCATTCTAGTCATTTTTTGTCACATTCGTCATTTGTATACATTTTTGTCTCTTATTTTTGATCATCGATTCTTACCCTAGAATTTTTCAGCTTATGCCACTCCGGTGTTAGGTAGTACCGGATTCCCTCGGCCGCCCCAGGTAACGTCACTCCACGGAACAGCAGAATCAACAGGACCACATAGGGAGCCAAGGCCGTCACCCACACTACCTTTCCGGCACTCCGAACACCTTTCCACAGCGAGAAATACACCAACACGAACACCCCGAAGACGCAGAGGGCCAACGAAGGCTTCACCGGACCCATAAAGTTCAGCCCGTCCGATTTGTACTGCTCTAGAACCTGGCGCCTGTGGATTGAGAGGAGAGGATTCAAGAAGACGATGATGATGATGTGTTATGATGACGACGGGTGGTCATTCGATTTTTGTTCGATCGTAAAATCAGCGTCATAGAATCGTATTAACAACACAACAAGTAATGTTTTCGAATGGGAGATTTTGTCCGGATTTGTCACTCGGCCATCGTTAAAATCGAAACCGCGTCGTAAACTTGAAAAATTTACAAAGAGAATAATAGGGGTACATAGGTAGGACTTACTCGAAAAACTCCCTCGCCGGACTTGTTCGAACCATTTCCGGGACGGCGTGGGCAGCTCCCGCGCCAGTAGCCGCAACGACGCTGGCCACAGTCGAAGTGACATTCCCCAGCAACCCGCCGATGACCGTCGTAGCCGTCGATCCGGTCCGATTGAGTCCCGCCAGGGTCGTAAAGTTTCCGAAGGCCCCCACAATTGACGTCGTCGTCGTCAGCGTCGTTGCATTTGTAATCGATTCCATGGTGCTTCTGGCCGCGTCGAGACGGGTCAGATTGGCCAACGATGTGACCGGTGTGCAGGCCTCGGTGTTCCATAAATTACCGCATTTGGTCCAGGGCAGTTCCGTGGTAAATGAAGCGAACAGATAATAAACCGCCCAGCCAATAATCGTGTTGTAGTACATGCCCATATAAATGTCGATCAGGCAGATTGCGTAGCCCACACCTGTGTGTTTGCGGAAGAAACAGAAACAGGAACAGAACAGTTTCCCGGTCACATCCGGAACGGGTTTTTTTTTCGTTAGTCGTGTTACATTCAAATGCCGGCGAGGAGCAGTAAATGTTTACGTTGCATCATTGCATACAGTAACGAGGTGGGAGATGGGACGAAGGACTTTTTTAAACGTTAAATAATTTCGATTGGATTGGATGAGTACAATGTTGACTGGAGCAACTCCTACGTTGTTCATCGCTTCAGCCGCGGCTTTATCGTATTCGATTATATGATGATTATAAAATTTATCGTTTAAATCGTTGGTCACTTTTCCCCATTATGATTTTTTTTTTGATTCATCAACATAAATCAATAGAATCCAGAAATAATTTTCTTCTTTCGGGGTGAATTTTTCGGCTATCAGTCAACTTAAATAGCAAAGACGACTATTTATTTAAGATCCAACGTTTCGATCCTTATAGGATCATCATCAGGGACGAAAAAATGTCGTCTTTTTGTTTTGGATTGATTCGGCTGATCAGATAAAGCTGTCTTGTATATTGTGTACAAAGTGTTGCGGTTGAAAAACCGTTTTGTCCTACAATTTTTGGATTTATATTCACCAGCATCTGAAAGTTGTCACACAGTTTTCACTTTCACTTTCCAACTGATTTTTTATCTGATCACGACGAGTGTGTATTAGGTGGTGTCTATTACATGTTGTTGGGTGTGTGTTTCTGTATTTGTGTTTTTATGATGTGATTTAATTTTTCTTATGTTACATATTGTTCTAAAAATATTTCCGTATGTATTTTTAGAACAATATGTAACAGAAAAATTAAATCACAACATAAAAACACAAATACAGAAACACACACCCAACAACATGTAATAGACACCACCTAATACACACTCGTCGTGATCAGATAAAAAATCAGTTGGAAAGTGAAAGTGAAAACTGTGTGACAACTTTCAGATGCTAGTGAATATAAATCCAAAAATTGTAGGACAAAACGGTTTTTCAACCGCAGAACTTTGTACACAATATACAAGACAGCTTTATCTGATCAGCCGAATCAATCCAAAACAAAAAGACGACATTTTTTCGTCCCTAATGATGATCCTATAAGGGTCGAAACGTTGGATCTTAAATAAATAGTCGTCTTTGCTATTTAAGTTGACTGATAGCCGAAAAATTCACCCCGAAAAAACATATTTAACAGTCGAAAATCGATACCGAAATAATTTTCCATATCATATCACAGGGGTAAGCAACCTGGTGTTATTTGGTATGTTCTTCTATATAAGACTTGAATATTACAACAAAATACGATGTTCTTAAACACTTTTTGAGAGTTCGCAGTTGGCCTTGGACGAATACGGTCGTGTTTTTTTCGGTAGCGCGCTCCGTCTCGCGTTCTCATAACTACTTCAAATTTTTAATTGTGGATTGAACTTTGTACATTGAAAAGGATATAGTGAAGAAAAGTATATTTATATGTGATGTTTTGAGAGCAGCTAGCCGGGATTTATTTATTTTTATTCGAAAAATAGTGCTTGATAGAAAAGCAAAGAAAAATGGCTGGCGGTGTGATCTGTTTTTCACTTGCGCAGTGCAAAATTCAACGAAGCCCTGGTACAATAATGTGTTTTAGTGGTCGAATGCTGGTAAAGCCAGAATAAGTTGGTGTAAAAATGTAACGGATTGTTATTGTCTCACCATCAATGCCAGCAATTTATTTAAGGGCGCCACTTCCAGAATGGAAGATTGCTGACACGGGTTGAAATGCCGGCCAAGACCCTTTCACAAGGCGGGTGCGGAATAAGTGGCTCGAACAATCGTTTCCCCGGTTTAGGATAGGGTTTTAAAACAAGACGTCAACGCACTCGATCTTGAATCCCGTGAAAATGTAATCTCGTTACGCAGAAGGCCAAAGTACATTTAATTGAATAATTTTATCGTTATTGACGCGGTCTAATCCAAAAACTTGCACGCAACGACAACAGCTTGAGTAGAAGAAATTGCCTGCCTTTCGGGCGCTTTTGAACTGAAGGCAAAAGACGGACTGTTTATAGTTACTTCTAGTTTATATTATTATCCAATTCTTCTGGCTCCCTACTTCTTATTTACTAATTTACAATTTTTACTTTTGGTGTGTATGCGATTTTTGTGTGGGATTTCAAATACTCACCCACGACCTTTGTAGGTGGGATTTCAGCACTGACAGGTAGGTGTTACTTTTGACCAAGGAGGAATCGGGCTGCCAGGGTACGAGATTCCTAAATGCCAACCGAGTTTGGCCCGAGTTTCACACCGTTGCTGACTCGGCTTCTTCTTATTGCTTTTGGGTGTTGAGATTCGTCTCATCGAAGTAATCGATGAGATGAATAACAACACACGCATGTTGGTGCAAACAAATTATTGTAACTATGGTTCCCTATGAATCTCTAGGGAACAGACTAGTATAAATAGAACGAAAAGTGTGTCGAGCAAGGGATCCAATTGGAAGGTTGTTTAACCTGGTATCCAATTGGAAGGCAGTCGAACCGGGAATCCGTGCGGAGGTGTCGAACCTGGAATCCGTTGGTGGTGGTCGAGCCGGGAATCCGTTGGAGGTGGTCGAGCCGGGAATCCGAAGAGGGTCGTCAGGCCGCTGGGAACGCGAAAAGCCTTGAGAATGGGCTACGGACTGCAAGGAGCGCCAAGCCGACGGGAGGTTGTCGTCGAGCGAACCGAAGGCAGGTTGTCGTCGAGTGAGCCAGGAAATGGTCGTCGGGCGAAACCAGTGGAAGGTCGTAGAGCGAAACCTAGTCGTGCTGAAGGCGATAAGGTTCGGTGTGTGTCGAGGAGGAGTAGCCACTTCAGGAGGAGCCACCGGAGAGATTGCAGTTGGATAACTGAGAACAGCGTGTGTTGAGGAGGAGTGTTGAGATTCGTCTCATCGAAGTAATCGATGAGATGAATAACAACACACGCATGTTGGTGCAAACAAATTATTGTAACTATGGTTCCCTATGAATCTCTAGGGAACAGACTAGTATAAATAGAACGAAAAGTTTAAAATAAAGGTATTCCAGTTTTAACCACAGAACGTGTTGGTTGTTTTGTCTCTCCTTTCCATTCCGAAAGTGCTCCCTGTCCAACACGAGCCGGGAATCCGTTGGAGGTGGTCGAGCCGGGAATCCGAAGAGGGTCGTCAGGCCGCTGGGAACGCGAAAAGCCTTGAGAATGGGCTACGGACTGCAAGGAGCGCCAAGCCGACGGGAGGTTGTCGTCGAGCGAACCGAAGGCAGGTTGTCGTCGAGTGAGCCAGGAAATGGTCGTCGGGCGAAACCAGTGGAAGGTCGTAGAGCGAAACCTAGTCGTGCTGAAGGCGATAAGGTTCGGTGTGTGTCGAGGAGGAGTAGCCACTTCAGGAGGAGCCACCGGAGAGATTGCAGCTGGATAACTGAGAACAGCGTGTGTTGAGGAGGAGTGTTGAGATTCGTCTCATCGAAGTAATCGATGAGATGAATAACAACACACGCATGTTGGTGCAAACAAATTATTGTAACTATGGTTCCCTATGAATCTCTAGGGAACAGACTAGTATAAATAGAACGAAAAGTTTAAAATAAAGGTATTCCAGTTTCTACCAGTAAGCAGATCAAGTCTCTCCTTTCCACTGCCCAAAGTGCTTCCAACAACATTGGGCCTAGGTGTCGACGAAGAACCGGATGTCGACGGATGGATGGCACGTGTTTCCGTACAAGCGCAGGCACCACTTTCCCCAACCCTCTTCTTGCTTTCGGGCCTAGGTGTCGACGAAGGACCGGATGTCGACAGATGGATGGCACGTGGTTCCGTACAAGCGCAGGCACCGCTTTCCACAACCCGGGGATTCTCAGTCCACAACGAGGATGGTTCCGGCAATAGTCACTTGCTTGACACTACAGCCTAGGATCTGGACGACACGTGGGATTGCACAAATCCGGCGGATGGGCACACCAGAGGTTCCTCAATCCGCAACGAGGATGGTTCCGACGAGACGACACGTGGGATTGCACAAATCCGGCGGATGGGCACACCAGAGGTTCCTCAATCCGCAACCGACTATGAGCCAGACGATTGAAGCCCACTTTCTAGCCGAGAAGCGATGTCACGTGGTAATTAGTGGATTCCGGCTAGGTTCACGACTCGGGGGTCCTCAATCCGCAACCGAGTTTGAGCCAGCCGATTGCCGGTCGCTTACCACTAAGGACGATGGATGCAGTTGTGGCGTGGGTTTTCCAACCCCAGACTAACACCCACGTTGACGCGGGTTACCTTTTTCTTTTTATACGCTTTTTATTTCACGTAGCGTGTTCACTTAACTAGCTTTGAGCCTGCTATCCTGCTAGATCAAATGCTATTATCAATTCAAGTTACTTTCTGATAACGTTTTATTTTTCACTAAATGAAATCGACTAACTAATATCTTTTTAACAATTTTTTTATGTTAATCTCCAGAATCTCAAATATCACATTCCTAACGGTTTTGATTCTACAAAGCAAGTCTCGAAGCGAGTAGCAAGTGGATCAAGGCCAACCAGGAATCGGCATCGAATTATTAAAACAATAGGTCACATTTTTTTGGCGCAAGTTCCTTTCTCACTTGCACGCATACGTATGGTGGTTTTACCGGGTCCAAGGGACAAACTTTTCCGACGTTGCAACCCAAGAGCAATCTTGCTCAAACGGTTGGAGCGGGACCGTTTGAAGTGTTTGTTGAGTCTTGACTTAAGACGCCATCGGCACTACATGTTTGCAAACGGATAAGATTAGACTAGATCGATTCTACCGTCTTATCTTGAATAAGGTGGTTCATAATATTTTTCCTTTAATTAGATAAACAGTTCGTTACACTCGTCCATCCATAAAGTTAAAAATTTTGAAATTTTATAAAAATTTCAAAATTTTTAAAAACATAATTGTTTTTATTTTTCTTAAATTTGCTCCGGACGCATTACACGTTTTAACTCACGGAGGTTTAAATCTTTGCTCCTACCTCTTCAATTTTCTCCCGGGGGTGTTGCCACGTCTGAACATCGCGGAGGCTAAAATTTTCCATTTGTGTTTATAAAAATTTTCTCCGGACGCGTTGCCGCGGTTGAAATCACGGAGGATTAAATTTTCTCCTACCTCTTCAATTTTCTCCCGGGGGTGTTGCCACGTCTGAACATCGCGGAGGTTTAAAAATTTTCTTCGGTAAAATTTTTTTTCCATATTTCATTTTTTCCATTATTATTAAATATACTTTTTTTTCCTAAAGTTTCTACGGACGCGTTGCCACGTTTAAAAACACGGAGGTTTTAAATTTGCTCTCCTACCTCTCAATTTTCTCCCGGGGGTGTTGCCACGTCTGAACATCGCGGAGGTTGAAATTTTGAATTTGTTTTTATAAAAATTTTCTCCGGACGCGTTGCCACGGTTAAAATCACGGAGGTTTAAATTTGCTCTCCTGCCACTTCAATTTTCTCCCGGGGGTGTTGCCACGTCTGAACATCGCGGAGGTTTAAATTCTCTTTTCTTTTCGATTATTTTTTTCAATTTTTTTTTTCATAAATTTTCTCCGGACGTGTTGCCACGTTTAAAATCACGGAGGATTGAATTTGCTCTCCTGCCTCTTCAATTTTCTCCCGGGGGTGTTGCCACGTCTAAACATCGCGGAGGTTAAAATTTTCCTTTTGCTTTTGTAAAAAAAATTTCTCCGGACGCGTTGCCGCGGTTGAAATCACGGAGGATTGAATTTTCTCCTGCCTCTTCAATTTTTCTCCCGGGGGTGTTGCCACGTCTGAACATCGCGGAGGATAAAATTTTCTTTCTGTTTTATATAATTTTTCTCCGGACGCGTTGCCGCGGTTGAAATCACGGAGGATTGAATTTGCTCCTGCCTCTTCAATTTTTCTCCCGGGGGTGTTGCCACTTCTAAACATCGCGGAGGTTCAAAACAATTATTATTAATTTTATTTTTTTTTTTTATACTTTGTATATTTATTTATTTTTTTTTTATTGGTCCCTAAAATTTCTCCGGACGCGTTTCCACGTTTTAACTCACAGAGGTTTAAACTGCTCTCCTGCCTCTTCAATTTTCTCCCGGGGGTGTTGCCACGTCTGAACATCGTGGAGGTTGAAATTTTTGCATTGTTTTTATACAAATTTTCTCCGGACGCGTTGCCGCGGTCAAAATCACGGAGGATTAAATTAGTTCTCCTGCATCTTCAATTTTCTCCCGGGGGTGTTGCCACGTCTAAACATCGCGGAGGTTGAAATTTTCCCTTTTTTTTTTAAATTAATTTTTCTCCGGACGCATGACACGTTTGAACTCACGGAGGTTTAAATTTAATCTCCTTCCACCTCATTTTTCTCGCGGGAGTGTTGCCACGTCCAAACATCGCGAAAGTTGAAATTTTTTTTTTTTTGTAATTGTTCGAGCATTCCGTTTATTATTATTTATTATTTTTTTTTTGAACCGGTTGATTTTCTTATCCTTCTTAAATTTGTTTCACCCTTGAAACATCAGAAATTTCTGATCATACATACTTTTTTTTAATCAGTACTAACCTCAGATACATCTATGAGACTTTTACATTTTCGAATCAATCCACTTGAATCAGATCCATTGTCTGAACTAATGTCAAGGTAAACAAATTTACCGCTTTAATTTAACGATTTATCGATATTCTATTTAATATCAATCTTTTAATGTATCCTTTTTCAGACGTTTTCATCTGAACCCTCCTAACAATATCGGTCAGCCCTATTCTTCAAACTGTCATTCGGTGGTCGAAATGAAATATCAAAGAAAAAAGAAAACATATGTAAACAAGATCCCAGAACCGAAAAGAACTTCGCCAAAGATCAAAGGATTACTCTAATTAAACTTTAAACTTCAGATTAAGGTAATGATTGTTGAGATAACGTGTGCTAACTTTCTTATTTTTCAGGATTCATATTTATATCAGGATAGTTTTAGTTCAGAATGGAATTGTGTATGAAAGAACAGACCAAAATTATGTACAGCTAGAAAAAGTGATAATAAATGAAGAAATGGATTCAGTTGAGCATCAAATTATTGCCGATTTCGGATTCAATGAAAATATTAAGAAACTCCCATTGATGAGTTCGTAGCCTTACACCTCGAGTGGAGTGTTTTATGTTGTGATGATTGTTTTTGTGCCGAGACTATGGGCACCGTCATAGCTTGTTTAAGGATCAACTACAAACGCTTTAAGAAGGACCCATGGTAGCTTCCGGTTATTTTTTTCCCTTCAAGCGTTTCTAAAGTGTACGAATTCGAACCCAAGACTTCAGCAATTCGAACCTTTGTGAATTTCGGTGCAAATTTTCCGACAAAATTCCGATCCTTATTAGAGAGATGGACGTTTCGCTTATATACGGTTTCACCCTTTTGGAATGTGTGTCTGTCGTTAGAGCGCAGGTTATAGTTAGCGCTGTACTTTTTATATGCTTTTGCAAGATTATCTCTTACAATTTGATCGACGTTTTCCATAAACTGGTGACGATCGATTGCCCCAGGTGATTGACTAAAATTGTTGTCACGCAAGGTTTCGAATTGTTGCCCATTTTGGACCATATTTCGCCCAAAATTGACGAAGTACGGTGTGAAACCAGTACTTTCGTGAACCGTCGTGCATATGGCTCTTGCGATTTGTGGGACAGACTCATCCCAGTCACGATGCTCACGTTTCGCGTTCAAGGTGCAACGGATAGCTGTAACGATCACTCTATTTACCCGCTCGGTAGGGTTCGGGCTAGGATGGTACACAGGTAAGTTCCAGTGAGTGGTTCCATATTTCCGAAGCATTTGTTCAAATTGATGTGATTTGAACACCTGCGCATTATCAGTGATGCACACTGCAGGCGCCCCAAACACATTGAACACAATGTTCTCCATAAACGTACACACTGATGGTGTGGTAGCTGATCGCATGCATTGAACTAAAGTGAATTTGGAAAAGAAGTCACAGACAACGAGAACCCATATGTTTCCACGTTTGGATCGAGGATAAGGCCCAAGGAAATCCATCGAGATGAGTTCCCAAGGACGAGTACAAAGTTTAGGCTGACCACATCTAGGGGTAACGTTGTAATTTGGTGATTTAGATTCACGACAGACCTCGCATTTCAAGCAGAAGCGCTTCACGTCTGTATACATACGCGGCCAGTAGTATCGTTCCCTTAATTTGGCTAAAATCTTAAACGGACCTAGATGGGCTTCTTCATGGACGGATTTCATTAATCTGTTTCGATCTACAAGTGGAACAACCTGTTTCCACTTTGCTCCAGGGTCTTCTAAACTGGAAACGTTGGATATGAATTTGAATAATCGTTCATCGCGGATTTCAAAGTCTGGATACCGATCGGGATATTTTCGAACCATAGTTTTAAGTTGTTCGACATAACAATCAGCAGGTTTGACCTCTATGGACGTGATTGCTCGGGATAGTGCATCAGCTGGCACGTTTTCGGTTCCCTTTTTATAACGAAGTACAACGTCATACTTTGAAAGTTTAAGTGCCCATCTGGCAATTCTGGCAGATTTGCTGTCAATAGACATGCTCCTCAGAAAGGTAAGGCTCATTGCATCGGTTTGGACAACGAACGTGGTTCCTTCCACAAAGTGTTTGAAGTGCTCGATGCTTAAAAGTACCGCAAGACACTCACGTTCTGTTGCACTGTATCGTCTCTGAGTGCTTGATAACTTTTTGGAAAAGTACGCAAGTGGTTTTCGTTCACCATTCTGCTCTTGTACTAAAACCGCACCGATGGCTAAGTCCGAGCTGTCGGTCTCTATAATAAACGGAAGTGAAAAATCAGGGTTTGAGAGAACGGGTGCCGACACTAGGGCGGTTTTAAGCTTGTTCAAAGCAAGCTCAGCCTCAGGTGTCCAATTAAACTTTTTTTTATCCTTTTTCAGAAGATTTGTAATAGGAGTGGTTATTTCCGAGTAGTTATGAATGAACTTTTGATGGAAACCTGCCAGTCCCAGTAATCGACGCACGTCCTTAACCGTCTTAGGTGCAGGATAATCAAGAACGGGCTGGATCTTACTTACATCCATAGATAACCCCCTTTCTGAGAGAACATAACCCAGGTATCGAATTTCAGTCTGACAAAATTTACTCTTTTGCAGATTTATCGTAAGACCAGCACCTCGAAGTCGTTGAGCTACCTTCCCAATTAGATCCAGATGTTCTCTGAACGAATTCCCTAGAATGATTATGTCATCTAGGTAAACATAAACGAACGGCTCTAAATCATGTCCCAACACCGAGGACATCAACCGCATCATTCCGGCAGGTGCGTTACGAATACCGTATGGCATCACACAGAACCTGTATACACCACGATTTGTTCGGAAAGCGGTTTTGTTTTTGGATGGCTCTGACAAAGGGACTTGGTAATACGCCTCCGACAAATCGATAACGGTAAAGTACTTGGACTTTTCGATTCGCTGTAAAATACCCATCATATTGGGGAAGGGGTATTCGTCCTTTCGAGTGCACTCATTCAGTCTGCGGGAATCTAAACAGATTCTCCACTTACCGTTAGCCTTCTTTACCGGAAGTAAAGGATTAATGAAGTCGACCGCCCCGGGACACTCTTCGATCACACCTAATGTTTTCATCCTTTCGATCTCCGTTTCAATAACCTTTTCTATTGTAGGAGACCAACGGTAATATGGTACTTTTCGAGGTTTTGAATCTGGTAATAGCTCGATCACGTGTTCCATTAAGTGTGTTCGCCCGAAATTACCATTATAGGTTGCAGGCAGTTTTTTCACAACTTCGAAAAGGGATTGTCGTTCAGTCGAGTCTAACTTATGACCAGTTTCTATTTCTTCAGCGCATTGAATGATACTATCAGGTAGTTCAACGGTCGGTATCTCGAGACTTTCATCAGTTTCTGATTCATTCGGTGGTTCTAGAAACGGTTTTTTTGGCTCGAGCTGAAATTCAGCCCTACCTGGACAGTCGTCCGGTTGACTTTTCACACGGAATATTTCCGAGTGGTTGACTGGACTTACTTCGGAATTCTGGATTGTCACTGGAGAATTCACAGTCTGTCCAGAGCGGTTAATTAGTTCAAATCCAAACTTATTGAGGAAGTCAATTCCTAGGATGAGGTCTTTCGCCAGTTCTGGCACTACGACCGTTGGAATCACATGTGTGACTAGTTCAAATGTAAATGGTATGTTAACATAACCTAGGCATCGATAGGCAGTCCCATCAGCGGTGGAAATGTTCAGTGAAAGTGGGAGGATTTCGAGACCTAGTTGATCAATTAATTCGATTGAACTGATAACAGAGATACTCGCACCAGTGTCTGCTAGACCTTCAATATCGTGGGACAAAATCTTTACTTTTAAATGAGGACATCTATGGAACGTGGTATTAATTCGAAACACTTGGTTAAAATATCGAAACGGATAGTTGGGAATCTTACTATTTTCTTTAGGAGGTGAGGTATTCCCCGACTCAGCCTCACTTAATCGTTTTTTTTGAGTATTGTTTGGCGTTCTAAGCTGATGTTGATTGGGACAATTATGGGTCAGAGTGTTCATGAAACCACATATGTGGCAAAACGTTCGTTTTTCTTCTCTGCAGTCTCGCCACATGTGCGCTGAACTTCCACAGTTCCAGCACTTCCTAGGATTTTCATTTCTACTTGTCCATCGATTTGGTTCACGTTTATCTACATTAATAGGCGGTCGATTAGCATGGTTTTGAAGCATATATACTTCCTCCTCATCCCCTTCCAAATAATTGAGGTCTGAGTGACCAACACCAATTTGGTTCACACCAGGTTTAGAAATTCCAGGGTGGTATAAATGAGTCTCTAAAGCATCCAATCGGAAGCACTTTTGAGCGAGGTCTTCGATTGATGTAATTTCCTCCAATGCCAATCGCCTCTTGTAGGAAATTTTCATGTTTTCAACCACTATCTCATATTTTTCGAATTCCGACATTTTTGTGTTTAGACGTGTTGCACACATCTCCATATCCGTTAGATAAGCACTAAAGAGCTCTGAAGGACGCTGTTTTCGATTGCGCATTTCTTCGCGGATTAGTCGGTCACGATTAGGATTCTCGTAACGTAACTTCAAGTACCCCTCGAGTGTTTCCCAGGAATCGAATTTTTCCTCATACGTGGTGTACCACGCATATGCCCCATCTTTGAATAACAGATGTGCGTGCATTCTTAGGTCTTGTTTGGAAATACCGTAGGACCGACACAGAATGTCAATCTGTCGCAAAAAATCATTGACAGGCACTAAATTATTGTCCCCAGAAAACTTAGGCCACTTCTCAACGATATTGCATTGCTGGTGTGGTAAACGGTGATGGGGTACGGGCGTGGAATAGAACTGTGGTTCGAGTCGATTTGAAGGAAATGGAGAAGAACTCCCTGGTGGGCAATAAGGGTTTGGGAACGGCTGTTTTACAAGATTCATAATTGGTGTAGCGCGGTTATTATGATCAAAACGGGGTTGGCCCGATAACTGTAATGGCACGCCTAAGTCAAATGGTACGGACTTTCGAGTATTGACGAATGGTTCAGAGGTTCTAGGTTCCCTTCTTGGTTGTGTGTAACCCTCACCCATTAAGTTCATTTGATTAAACTGTCTCGCTAGAACGGGTTCTTCCCTAATAGGTTGGCTATAGTCGACGCCTGGTTTTAGAAGTTCTCGTACGTAAGCTTGAACATACGCATCGATCTCGGACACGTGTATAAATTCATTCGAACTTGTTTTTGCCATCAAGGGGCTTACTCGAGGTACAGGACTAGGAGCGGGGTAATCTGGGTTATGACGGTCTAATTCCGGAAATTTCTCTTTGAGATTATCACCAGCTGGAGTCAGAGAAGGTTCTCGTGAGATCTCTATAAGATCATCAGTAAATTGCTTCCCAGTATTTGGCGAAAATTTAATTTGATTATGTATAGTTTGGTTCATCTGACTATGAAACGGTTGATGTTCATTTACCCATTCCACTTTTAATGGGGCTGGCTTAGCCAACGTCTCACGGGATACCCCTAGTTCCGCCCACCTCCCTTCGCTAAGGGTATGAACGACGGATTTAAAAATTAGTTTTTTTGGTATTGTACCACAAGAAGGTTTTGGATCCTCAGGATCGGGCTCCACCAGTTTCGATTTATTATTCCGTGAACCTTCAACAGTTTTTTCAAAAAATTCAAATGTTCGATTGCCAATTTGGTTTTCTTGAAGTGGCGTCGAGTACTTTCGATCATCTACCATTCTTGATTGTAAAGTTTTGGAAGGGACCGAAGCAGAGCCGTACAAAGTTTTAAGCTGTTGAACGACCAGATCAAAATCCATACGAAAATATTCTCGCGATAAACGCGAGATCAAATCCAGTAATAGTTGCGAATTGTTTTCTTGGACAGGGTCTTGTGGGACAAGTCGTCTCACTCTCATGTGGTAGTGTACAAGGCGAGAAAGCATTCTAGTTCGAAAATGTTTTGGAGGATTGTTAGCTAGAGCTACTCCTATCTGCTGAAGTTGATATGGCATATTCTCGTAATCATCTATTACTCCCACATGCGAAATCTTTAGGGCATCGTAAGGTTTCTCTGATCGTAATATGTTACGTAAAATTCGGCAGCGACTTTCAACTGAACCTCCAATTGGTTGGTCACGAATGAGGAGCTCATAGTTTAGCTCTTCTTCCTCAAGATCATTTGCATTAATATGATAATGTTCCATAATGTATCTAAATTTAAATGAAAGATAATTCCTAGAAATGTTTTTGTTGAATACTTACTAAATTAACCTATTAAATTGAATTATAAATTAACTGGATGGAAAAAGAAGAATCAACACATGTATCTCAATTTAAACTAAAAAAAAAACTAAAATTATATCTTCCAACTAATAAATTCAGTAATCCAAATACTAAGCGTAATTTCAGAAATAATTCACTTTTTCTTTTAAAACCCCCAATATAAACCTTTCGGCCCCACGTTGGGCGCCAAATGTAACGGATTGTTATTGTCTCACCATCAATGCCAGCAATTTATTTAAGGGCGCCACTTCCAGAATGGAAGATTGCTGACACGAGTTGAAATGCCGGCCAAGACCCTTTCACAAGGCGGGTGCGGAATAAGTGGCTCGAACAATCGTTTCCCCGGTTTAGGATAGGGTTTTAAAACAAGACGTCAACGCACTCGATCTTGAATCCCGTGAAAATGTAATCTCGTTACGCAGAAGGCCAAAGTACATTTAATTGAATAATTTTATCGTTATTGACGCGGTCTAATCCAAAAACTTGCACGCAACGACAACAGCTTGAGTAGAAGAAATTGCCTGCCTTTCGGGCGCTTTTGAACTGAAGGCAAAAGACGGACTGTTTATAGTTACTTCTAGTTTATATTATTATCCAATTCGGTTAACTCCTATCTGGCTCCCTACTTCTTATTTACTAATTTACAATTTTTACTTTTGGTGTGTATGCGATTTTTGTGTGGGATTTCAAATACTCACCCACGACCTTTGTAGGTGGGATTTCAGCACTGACAGGTAGGTGTTACTTTTGACCAAGGAGGAATCGGGCTGCCAGGGTACGAGATTCCTAAATGCCAACCGAGTTTGGCCCGAGTTTCACACCGTTGCTGACTCGGCTTCTTCTTATTGCTTTTGGGCCTAGGTGTCGACGAAGAACCGGATGTCGACGGATGGATGGCACGTGTTTCCGTACAAGCGCAGGCACCACTTTCCCCAACCCTCTTCTTGCTTTCGGGCCTAGGTGTCGACGAAGGACCGGATGTCGACGGATGGATGGCACGTGGTTCCGTACAAGCGCAGGCACCGCTTTCCACAACCCGGGGATTCTCAGTCCACAACGAGGATGGTTCCGGCAATAGTCACTTGCTTGACACTACAGCCTAGGATCTGGACGACACGTGGGATTGCACAAATCCGGCGGATGGGCACACCAGAGGTTCCTCAATCCGCAACCGACTATGAGCCAGACGATTGAAGCCCACTTTCTAGCCGAGAAGCGATGTCACGTGGTAATTAGTGGATTCCGGCTAGGTTCACGACTCGGGGGTCCTCAATCCGCAACCGAGTTTGAGCCAGCCGATTGCCGGTCGCTTACCACTAAGGACGATGGATGCAGTTGTGGCGTGGGTTTTCCAACCCCAGACTAACACCCACGTTGACGCGGGTTACCTTTTTCTTTTTATACGCTTTTTATTTCACGTAGCGTGTTCACTTAACTAGCTTTGAGCCTGCTATCCTGCTAGATCAAATGCTATTATCAATTCAAGTTACTTTCTGATAACGTTTTATTTTTCACTAAATGAAATCGACTAACTAATATCTTTTTAACAATTTTTTTATGTTAATCTCCAGAATCTCAAATATCACATTCCTAACGGTTTTGATTCTACAAAGCAAGTCTCGAAGCGAGTAGCAAGTGGATCAAGGCCAACCAGGAATCGGCATCGAATTATTAAAACAATAGGTCACATTTTTTTGGCGCAAGTTCCTTTCTCACTTGCACGCATACGTATGGTGGTTTTACCGGGTCCAAGGGACAAACTTTTCCGACGTTGCAACCCAAGAGCAATCTTGCTCAAACGGTTGGAGCGGGACCGTTTGAAGTGTTTGTTGAGTCTTGACTTAAGACGCTATCGGCCACCAGATGGCACTACATGTTTGCAAACGGATAAGATTAGACTAGATCGATTCTACCGTCTTATCTTGAATAAGGTGGTTCATAATATTTTTCCTTTAATTAGATAAACAGTTCGTTACAAAAAAATATGAAGGATTTGGCAAATAGCTATTGTCGTGGCGCAGCTTGAGTTAAAGGTTAATGAAAGTGAGAAAAAGTTGAAGCCGCGATGGGCAAACGACAGCGTGATTTTCCTGATTGCTGCGATGCGCGTTTTTCATAGGCAACAGATATTTAAACAACATATTTGTATTTGTATTTGTATTTGTATTTGTATTTTTACTTCATCTGACAGTA
Organism: Uranotaenia lowii; assembly: GCF_029784155.1. NCBI lineage: Eukaryota > Metazoa > Arthropoda > Insecta > Diptera > Culicidae > Uranotaenia > Uranotaenia lowii. The sequence continues at coordinate 430,376,100 of NC_073692.1, forward strand.
TTGTCTTCATGAATTTAATAACTAGTTCTAACTCTACATTATATAAAACAATTTGTGTTTACTCAAAGGTCGCAAGACGACTTAGCTGCCTACTTTTTCTAATTCTTGTTTTAAAAACATTAGTTGAAATATGGAATTCAAACAAGTTGTAGAAACTGTTGAACACTTTAAACATTGCACGCAGAGGTTCTTGTTGGCCGTAGTTGGTTCGCTGAAAATCAATTCGTAGGAATTCACTTCCTCTGAAGAGTCGGGGTCTGATGTTCATATGGACTGCCGCAGCAACGCTGGACAATCGATGTCTCCGTCGATGAGTTTCTTCACGAAGATGGCTCTTGCGATTATGCGTCTTTCAGTTAGTGTCTCCATTCCAATCAGCAAGCAACGATGTTTGTAATCAGGAAGCGCATCAGGATTGTTCCAAGGTAGGAATCGCAGGGCATATTTGACGAACCTTGATTGAACTGCCTCAATACGTTTGGCCCAGTATGCCGTGTAGGGACACCAAACAACTGAAGCTGTTTCGAGCCCGGATCTCACCAAAGAATAGTACAAAGATCGTAGGCAATATGGATCTCTAAATTCCTTAGAAATTCTAGTGATAAATCCGAAATTTCTATTAGCTTTGGCTATTATGCTAGAGTAATGCTGCTGAAACGTGATTTTTTCATCAAGAGTGACTCCAAGGTCCTTGAAGGAAAAAACTCTTTCTAATGGTTCACCGGATAGTTCCATGTGATAGGATTAGGCTTTCGTGTGAATGAGATAATAGCACACTTTGGTGTACTGATGGTTAGATGGTTCATTTTACACCAGTTGGCAAATTTATCGATACAATTCTGTAGAATCAAACAGTCATCCTCAGTTCTGACTTTGTGAAAGAGTTTGAGATCATCTGCATGCTGTGTGGCAGCGGCCTAAAGAATACTGCCACTGGGATACTGGTCCATGTCGTACGAGGCGACTAATCCAGTACTTCCCAGATACGTTTATCTCATATTTCTGTCTATTGGAAATCAATGAGGCTGTATCTGGGCGGGGGAGAAAATAGGTCAAGGTCAATTATTGCATGCAGAGTTCAGAAGTTTTTCAAGTTCAAAACATTGGAAGGAAATGTTTTGAATCTGAATCAGTTTTAAATTCTTGCTAGTATTTTTTGACCTTTGTACGTATTTTCTCTCGAGAAGGGTATGCCAATAGTGCATATGTAGTACATGCATTTGCACAAGCTGTATTCTTCCATATTTTCTCGTTTTACCAATTTGGAATATGATTTTTCATTCAACAAATCTCTTTGCTCTCCTAGTAACTCCGTTCAATAAAATCTCTTCACAAGTGTTCAAATGTGAATCGCAAACGCATCGCTTACGGTCCCATTGCTTCTGAAATCATAGAAGAATATGATCTAAATTACATCAGTTATATCTGTTACGTCAAGCGCAAAATAAGTGTATTTTCCTTATAGTGGACAAGTTTTCAGTCCCTTCTATCTTTGGATTGGCAACAGAATTTTGTGGAGGTAAATGTCCGTTCATATAAAGATATTTAATTGTAAAAATTGCATCATGGTTATTCAATCATTGAAGCCGTACAAATATCGTTTCCGTGGAAAATAAAAATTAAAAAAAATATTTTTTTTTTTAGGGTTGCCAAAAGGCTTCAATATTCCCTATTAAATCAAGTTTTTGATCAAAACTTGTATCGCATGTCGACAGTCATATCTGTTTCACTTAATATATGTCACTTCTCTTGTATTGACACATGTTCCCTTAGCTTTAGAATGGTTATAGTGTTAAGAAGAATCAAAGCTCCTTTAATATCGTACTCTGATATTTCGTATCATACGTCAATCCTGGTTCTGGAATCCACTGCTACAGCTTCGTGCAGTGTTAATATCGCTTGTTTCAAATTTGGCGTCACAGAAGCTCATTGTAGTCGTCTAACCAGAGCGCTAACTGGTCAGTTAAATAAAAATATATAAAATCAAGACTTTATGTTCTGAATCTCCTGTATGGTTAAGCTATGATTCAGAGGTACTATTGTACCTATATTTACCTTCCACTTAGTGTGTACATGTCCCTCTTTTGCCCGACTTCATTCTTTTTAATGTATGTCAGAATTTAACAAAGGAAGTTAAAAAAGTCCTTATTTCCAATATTTTGATTGAAAAAAAGCTTCATTGCTTAAAAATCCCTATGTGGACAGGCTAAATGCCAACTTTGCCATTATAAAATCGTTTATTTGCCCTCATTGTAGCATCCTGGTTAGAACATTTTCTGATCATTGTAAACTCAAATCTCCTGAATTTTGTAGTTGTGAATCAATAATGTATGATTCTTGTAGCTCATATATGCCTGTTTTTCGATTGCTAGAAAGCTTTTATGTACTCTCGCCTATCCTGATATAAGTGTATCTCATTCTAAGAATTTAAACTAAAATAACAATCTGTCATTTTTCACCCAATATGGTTATAAGCTTCAATGCTTCAAAATTCCTCCGTGGATCGGCTTTATGCCCTAAATATTTATTTATTTTCTAATCCTTTTATGGTTTTCAGGTTTCTCAGGTATATGATGAAATCTGTAAAAAAAGGCTAGGCACAATTTTCCCGTTTGTTTGGATAACGTGCCGCTATCAAGCCTACCCCTTTTCTGATACCTGATGCTAGAGTAATGCTGCTGAAACGTGATTTTTTCATCAAGAGTGACTCCAAGGTCCTTGAAGGAAAAAACTCTTTCTAATGGTTCACCGGATATTCGATAGTTCCATGTGATAGGATTAGGCTTTCGTGTGAATCAGATAATAGCACACTTTGGTGTACTGATGGTTAGATGGTTCATTTTACACCAGTTGGCAAATTTATCGATACAATTCTGTAGAATCAAACAGTCATCCTCAGTTCTGACTTTGTGAAAGAGTTTGAGATCATCTGCATAGCCTAGTCGGCATTCATCCGGTAACATTAAAAGCACGTCATTAAAAAAGATTGCGAATAGGAGAGGCCCTAAATTGCTGCCTTGTGGTACGCCCGAGCAATTACAAAAAGCGGAAGAAGTTTGGGAACCAAGTTTGACCGACATTTGTCTCTCTTTCAAATATGATGCCAGCCACAAGACAAATGTGTCCGCAAAGCCGAGCCTACTAATTTTGGCTAGAAGCAAATTATGGCTAACACAATCGAACGCAGCCTTGAGATCTGTATAGACAGTGTCAATTTGAAATCCCTTTTCAATAGACTTAAGGCAGAAAGAAGTAAATTGAGCTAAATTTGTACTTATCGATCGACCAGGGAAAAACCCATGTTGGTCGATGGAGATATACGACTTGACATTGTTCATTATTGTTTGAGATATCAAAATTTCAAATAATTTTGATCCAACACAGAGAGATGTTATGCCTCTGTAGTTTTGTACATCTCGCTTGTTACCTTTTTTGTAAACTGGAAACATAGTCGATTTTTTCCATACTGCTGGAAACGTGGCTGTGGTCAGTGAGCGATTGAATATAATCATCAATGGTGCGCAGAGATTGTGGGCACAATTTTTGAAAACAGAAGCGGGGATTCCATCAGGGCCTGGTGATGATGACAGTTTCAATTTCTCGATAGCGGAGAGAATTTCTTCGGCAGAATAGTGCGGTAACGAGATATTTGTTGCATTTTCTGGAACATATGCTAGAGCTGCGTCGTCGTTTGTTTGCGTATCCGGGGTAAAAACACTAGAGAAATATCTGGCGAAGAGTTCACACTGACCGTCTAAAGTGTCGCATTCTATGTCCCCCAAGTACATCCTACTAGGTAGTCCGCTTTCTTTTCTTTTTTCGTTGACGAAAGACCAAAATAATTTTGGATTTTGTTTCAAGTTTTCTTGCATACGGATCGAGTACCTAGCGTAAAGTGTTCTATTATATTTTTTGTATTCATTGCTAGCTTTTATGAATGCAGATTTTATATGTGCATTTTTATTAACGCTGTAATATCTCAAAGCCGCGGCTCTTACACGTTTCAGCATTCTTAAGTTCCGATTCGACCACGGGGGCTTGGGACGAGCTCGTCGGGGTGGTGCGTAAGATTCGATTAGCTGATTTATCTTGCTAATAAAGATGGACACTGCCTCGTTGATTGATGTGGTATTGTTAATAAACTGCCAGTCTATATTTTGTAATGCGGCATTGAGAGCTACAAAATCAATTCTTTTAAGGTTCAAAGACTGTTCAAGTGGAGGTTCACAGTAAAAAACTGTAGAATCTAAAACGATGTCGGCGGTAATTACAGGGTGATGATTATCGATGGGGACCAGTGGCTCAAGAGCTGTCCCAACCAAACAGTTCTGAGAGACAGTGTCGTTTTCAAAAAGCAAGTCAAGCGTACGGTTATTCATATTTTTCGCGCAATTCAATTGCCTGAGATCGAAAACAGCCATTCTGTCGATCAAAATTGAACTAGCCGCGGAGAAAGACGATGAGCTGGGATTTTGGATTTGGAAGCAACCTATTTCAAAATGACTGGAATCAGGAAGAATAGATACAGCACCGGCTGAAAAACACCACCTTTTGATGGACTTTGGTGAGATCGTTTCGATTTTTTGATTTCATGCATTTACATCATATTAAATTTATTTTGCGTATCAGTCCTATTGGCCAAGTAGGATTTCCCATGTGTATTTCCCTTCCCCAACCTATCTGAATACAGCACCCTGGGTCGTATGAGTTCTCTGCACCTGAATAGTTCATTAAGCTGTATCAGATCATCCCCATTATGATTACATTGACTTGTCACGGTGTGCATTATCGTACCACACTTATTTTCAAAACTAACACTTGAAATGAGTTTTTAATCCAGAAACTCGTTTTTGGCATCTTGTGTTTGTTTTGGTTATTGAGTTGTACTTTGTGTATCAGCCAATGCAAGATGTGTGTAGTCACCCAATGCTATGCTATGCTCATATCACAGGGGTAAGCAACCTTTTGAACCAATGCAAAATGGGGAAAACAGTGTATAAACTGCGAAGAAATGCAATATTCTCCCAGTAAACAAATTTATTAAAAAAAAAAATACTTCCTTTAGTGAAAATATCCAGAAAGTCAATAGGACGTAGTTTCAGGCCACACGAGCTTATATAAACTCCGGGGCTGTTTAAACCCCTAATTTCCCTATATTTTGAAAACAATTCAGGAAAAAAAATTGAGACTTAAAATTTCGAACAAAAATAGTCTTATCTTGTGCATTTTTTCTGAACAATAAAATGGAGGCTGTTCGAGCCACCACACTCTTCAGAAAATTGAGTTTTGGCTGTTTTTACCCCCAATTCCCTTATATTTTCCAATATTTCAGATAAAAAAGAATGTTCGAATTAAATTTTGAACCAACTGAGACGTATCTTATGTATTTTTTTTTTCGAGTTATCAAACGAAGGCTATTTAAGCCATTGCACGGATTGGGAACAGGAGTTATGGCAATTTTACCCTCAAGTTTCCAAAATTTTTCAAATAGTTCAGAAAAAGTATGTTCGGGTTTGGACATTTTGAATCAAATGGGACGTATTTTATGAGATTTTTCCGAAGAGTACAATAAAGCATATTTAAGCTACCAAACGCTTCGGAAAAAGGAGTTATAGCTGTTTTTACCCTCAGTTCCCTTACATTTTTCTATTATTTCAGAACAAAGCATATTTGGACTTGAACATTTTGAACAAAATGGAACGTATCGTATGTGATTTTTTTTTTCGAGAAATTCAACGAAGCCGATTTGAGCCACCGCACGGATTGGAAACAGTTGCTGTTTTACCCTCAATTTTCTGAATAAATTGAAACATGTTGGGAAATTGAGAGTAAAACAGCCATAACTCCTGTTTCCAATGCGTATGATGACTAAAATAGGCTTCGTCCAGTTTCAGTTTTATTGATTAGATCCTAGGTCTCAGCCCTTTATCTTATTCTATAACATAAATGACAATTAATTACTACAGTAATTGTTAATTTGTAAAAGAGCACTGCACAATTCTACTTTTGATTTAATCTCTGATCATGCTTAGTTGAATAATATCGACGTTTGCGTTGTAAAATGACATCATTCGATACATTGGTTCGTTTCTGGCGTAGTTCTGGATCCGATTAGCTAGTTGAAACGGCCTTACGCTTTGTAAACTGCTGCGGCCTTCGTACGGAGATATACAAGATAATAAATACGGCGAATGAAATCCTCCACAGATTAAATCCTTTAGAAACAGTGCGTCGAATGATTTTCTTCGGGTTTCCAGCGTGTCCAAACCTACCAGCATGCACAAGACTCGATATTCCGGAATTTCTGCTTGCCACCCAAGGTTTCTCAAAGCGTATTTCTTCAAGAACTTCTTCTGAACTCTCTCTAGTCTATTGTTGTGTATGTTGTAGTACGGTCGCCACACAATGCCAGCATATTCAATGACGGTCCTAACTAATCCAGTGTAGATTGGGACAATCGTGTAGGGATTATCCAGCTCGTGACAGATTCTACTAACCATTCCGAACATAGAATTTGCCTTTGCTACAACTTTTTCGATGTGTATTGAAAAAGTCAACTCCGCGTCCAACTCCACACCTAAGTGCATCTGTGCAAGGCATTTTGCAGTGTCACGCAATCCTTCGGGTGACGAATAGACAAAAACATTTTTAAATCATCGGCATGAACAGCGCGAACACATCAGTCAGCAATTTCGGGAAATTCGGTCATAACAGCGATGAAAAGAAAGGGTCCCAAGGGACTCCCTCATGAAACACCACTGTTGACCGAGAATGTACAGATCTCACGTTCTTCAATTGGACGTATTGCGTTCTTTCGATCAGGTGCGAACGAATCCATTGGAGACGATGAATTCTTCCAAAAAAAATCATATACGATACGTTCCATTTTGTTTAAAATTTTCAAGTCCGAACATGCTTTTTTTCTGAAATAATGAAAAAGTCTAAGGGAATTGAGGGTAAAAACAGCCAAAACTCCTTTTTCCGAAGCGTTTGATGGCTTATTAGGCTGCATTGGGCTCTTCGGAAAAAAGTCACACAAGATACGTCTCATTTGGTTCAAAGTTTTCGAGTTCGAACATGTTTTTTGTGAACTATTTGAAAAATGTTGGAAAATTTAGGGTAAACAGCCATAACTCCAGTTTCCAATCCGTGCGGTGACTCAAAAAGCCTTTGTTGGATTCCACGGAAATAAATCATACAAGCTATGTTTTATTTTATTCAAAATATTTAAGTCTGAACACGGGTTTTCTTGATTATTTGAAAAATTTCGGGAAATTGAGGGTAAAACTTCCATAACTCCATTTTCTGAAGCGTGCGGTAGTTCAAACATCCTTCATTGGATTCCTCAGAGAAAATTGCACAAAATGGGTTAAATTTTCCTCAAAATTTTTAAGTCTAAATAAATTGTTTTTCTGGATTGTTTGAAAAGATACTATAACTCCGATCGTAAGCTTGTGTGGCGTCTAAAACTACGTCCAACCGATTCTCTGAACATTTTCACTACAGGAAGGTACTTTTTCATGGATTTGTTTCTTGTAAGAGGGAATGTTTTGATTCGCGGTTTATACATTTTTTGCCATTGTGCAATTTGTGAAGCTTCAAGGAAAGTTATAGAGAAGTATTGAAATTAAACTTCGTTCTTTTATGATAACAAATTTTTCACGAATAAAAACTGAAAAAGTTGAGAATAAATTAATTCGTGTATTATTTAATTGAAATGTTTTTTTTTTTAATTTTAACACGATTTTTCATATACTAAGCAGACAATACCAGCTCAAATTGATAAGGTAAATCACTAAATTTAAGTTAGTGGATAAATTTGTTCTTCCAATCGGCATCATTTTGTTTGCTTTTTTTTAACAAAAACAACAATTTGTCAAGGCCTTTGTAATGTTTAGAACAATTGTATATTTTTCTTTGGAAATCATTCTTTAAGCGTTGGACATTGAACCTTTATCGAAAATGATTGACTAAAATTATTTTTTCCGTAATTAATTTTTTCTAAAAACCTACACAGATCTTGCATTGGCTAATACACGAGGTACAACTAAAAATCCAGCCAAGACAATCAATACAAGATGCCAAAATGAGAACCTGGACTCAATATTCATTTCAAGTGTTGTTATTGAGAATCAGTGTGGTACCGCAAGTCAATGTAATCATAAAGGGATAGTCTGAACAGCTAAATAAACTTTTCAGGTGCAGAGAACTCATACGTATGTATAAATATGCTGCTTCAGGCAGGAAAAGGAAGGTTTATTCGTTTTGATGGGAAATCCTACTTGACAGATAGGAGTGATGAATTAGGAAATAGTGTAATGTTCATAAATATATAAATGAAAAAGGAAAGAACTCACCAGTTTTTTGTTTTAACTCGAGATGCTGCTGATAACCATGGGGTATAATAGAACCAGTGTTGTCACTTCAGAACTGAAACGAATCCATCCAATCAAATATCACACGATATTGGTGCATTTGGGCCGCTTCTTTACCTTTGAAACTACAATTCCCTGGTCTTGATGTCCAGTCCATTTCTTGACTCTAATTTCAACTTTGAATACTTTTCTTGCTTTATTTTTAAGAAAATTATTCAAACATATTTTCTTTTATTCAATTGAAGAATAAATTTCAGCTCTAAAAAAACACTTCTGCCACCTACGAGCACAGCCTACCGAGACAGTTGCTTATTTATTGAGAAACTCATGTGCTAACTAACTGTCCAACAATTAAAATATTCTCATTTTAGCTTCCATTATTTAAAACGCAAATCAGTGCACAGTTTTTCACTTTGAAGATTTTTTTTTTTACTTTGCCAATCCCCAATAATCACCTTTTTCATCACCCACACTTTTATTCGAAGAAATGTTGAAGGTGGTGCCAAATTCCAGGGGCGAAAATAGTCAAGAAATTTTTAAAAAATGTTTATATTTATCCAGCGCAAGTGGAGAGCTAAATCCTTCTGAGATTATCTTGAAAGTTTATTTTCTTCTGTTTTACACTATTTTCATCGATCCTAGGGACACTGTTTTCTACATGTCCCGATCAACCTCACGATTAGTGAGCCCAAGCCAGGCGCGGATCTAGAGATTGCTCTTAGGGGGGGTGATTTAGTAAATTTTCAAAAAATATGGCCAAAATTTTTCAGTGATTGGGCAAAATAAAAACTGTGACAGGAAAAATGTTGATGATAAAGATTAAGAGAATTCAGCAGCATGTAAATAATGTTGAAGACAATTTAAAAAAAAAAGTTTGTTCAAAGAATTCTGTACATCTGTTTGTGGCTGGATAAGTCTTAGGTAAAACGCAGACAAATGTTTTTTCACTGGTATGAAATTGAATTTACGTTTATTTATCTAGTTGGGGATATGGAATGACCATGGAATGTTTATTTTTATCAGATTAGAAATCCATGAGCAATTTAACTTTGAAAATCGTACTTTATTTATTTTCAGTCAAAAATAAATCTGTTGGTATGATTTCAACTTACACAAATGAGCATCTCTGGTTTTATGGTTAAAACTACGTCTTATTTATATTGAATCTATTACAATATTCGGGTAAAAAAGCCATTAACACAAGTTTCAATTATATTTAATTGAAATATTTTCTCTTTTGAGATCCAATTTTAAACCGTATGCTGCTTCATTACTTTTCAAAACCCGTCAATGCCCGTCGCCGAGATTTATTCAATAATTTTACATGTTTTTCACTTGAAGTTCCATTAAAATATCAATTTAAAGACGTGAATCAAAAAACAATCTAAAACAAATAATCATTTAAAACACAAATAAGCACGTATCCAAACAAATAAAATATAGATTGCTTATCATTATATTTAATTTTAGTAAAGAGGTTCGCTGAATAAATTCGTCTCTTTATATCTTATTGAATACTTACAGCGTTTTTTTTTTTTGCTGGGAGTTTTGAAAAACAAGTCAATGGCTTAGTAGCAAGATTTAACAATTGAACAGTTTTATTCACTCCATCAGTGAGGTTGACTACAAAGAGCGAATAGACTTTACAAAGATAACCTTGCTCAGTTTTGAAAAAAAACTTGTCAACTGAATGTTTCCAAATGCTTTGCATTTGCGTATCGTTTTTCTTTTTCAGCACTTCGACTTTTCAAATGCTCGGAGTATGGAAACGAAAATTGTGGTGGAGGTACCCAGTGTCTAGTTAAAATGTTAAGCTTTGTGATATCATCAATAAATGAGTTAGGTTTAGGATGAGCCTTTGGAACAGCACCTTTATCTGTTTCTTAGACTTATGATTATTAAACGACGTTTCTGGTACTGGCGCTTAAAACAACTCTGGATATCGGTTAATTAAAAAAACAATCTGCTGTCATGCTTACGGAAATTCTTTAAAGAGTGAGGTACAAGCTTTATCCTTTTCGCACGCCCGAAGCCAACACGAAGTTATACACGCGCATATCGTTTATGGGTACTCAATTCAAGAATATTTTTAAGCAGCTATTGAATTCTTACGCACGCCTAAAAATGGTAATGTCAATGTTAAGATATATTGAAACATGGACAAATAATATTTCATCTAAATTGAGTTAAAAAATTTGTGACCATTTTACAGACGATTTTTTTTCCACCTGGGGGGGGTGATCACCCCCATCACCCCCCCCCCCCCCCCCGTAGATCCGCGCATGGCCCAAGCAATATTTTGCTAAAATGTGTGACGATTTGAAGCTGTTTGAATTATTTGTCATTCTTTTTTCACTGTAATCCATATTCGTATATCTAACTTGCAGGCATTACACATCATAATTTTGTGTTTTCAAACAACACTTGTCATGATAATAAATTTGACGTTTTTTTCTGCTTCAAGTAAACAATTTTTGATATTTTTCAAGCAACATAAAATAAATTTAACAGTTATTTGCTTTTTAGCAGAAAATCAAGGAACGTTTTGGTCCTGAAAAATAACGTGTAGATTGCTTGATATTTGGATCACACGGTATTATTATTGATACTTGGAGTACAAGTAGGCGTTGCCTTGCAAGGACGTCAAAGTTTTCGCTCCGTCAGATAAGCGTTTTTCTAGAAGTTAAAAATAGTATAAGTTCAATTAATCGGACATGAAATACAGCTGATTATAATTGCGAATGTGAAAATTGTGAACTAATTGTGAAAGGGGAAAATACACCGGAATGACGCGAGATGCGGCAAAACGGCATCAGAAGTTTCGATTGCAATAGGACATAGTATCAAAATATTTTCAGCCCTGCTCCTGCCAACTGAAGAGGAACGGATCCGAATCAGTGAAGAATGTATCCCCTCGATGACAACTTATTTTGTAAGATCTAACCCATTTACAGTTGAAGATTTTACATTGTATTATTTTTTTGAAAAAAAAAACCTATATGAAGCGTTTGGCAGGGAACTCCACCGTTTATTCCTTCCCTTGTTCCAGTAACCGCAGTGATCTTTGCAATGCATGTTTAAATGTGAAAGAGATTACGTTGAAAAGAAAAATTGGATGACGCAAGTCTTTCGTTTTCCAGGATGCTTAAATGTTTTGACTATGTTGGTAAAATAAGGAAGGAAGGAGAAGGAAGAGATTGCTTGATATTTGGATCACAACAAGTTTTCCCATTTGTGTCCCGATTCACCCCATTTTACAGTATGATGAAGATAAGAAAATGGGATCAAGTATCCCTATTCTCCCCTACCGAAAAAATAATTCGCTGAAGTCGGATCTCCGAAGACTATTTAATGAAACGTACCTTATTCTTGAAGCAATGCTTTTATCACAAAGAATGATTCTTCAATTTTAACGCAATTGCACAACTGTTACACAGTATTAAAAAATGGAGAATTTTATGACAGTTTAAATAATTTTTTTCTCTTGAATCAATTATTAGTAATATGAATGGCTTTCGTTGAATAAAATTATTAGGCAATGTAAAGTTCAAATAATTAAATTATGAACCATGTTTTTTCTTCAAAACCCATTTTTGTTGATTTTGAATGGACGCATAGGCCAATTAAAAAACTTGTGGATACTATTTGAATGTACGATTGGACTTGTTTAAGTCCACTGTTTAACGTACCAAAACCATTCCAAAATGTAAAGCTGTTCAAAAGACGCTGAGATAAGTCATGAGGATTTTTTATGCTCCATTTTTTTTCGTACGTTCAGAATTCTAAAACTTAAGGAGAAAGCTTTATCATAGCTTTTAGTTCCGTTCACTGAAATCCACATAAAATTAATGCATCGATTCGCCTACATACATTTGATCCTAGAACAGGAAATTCGTCGTAAATTAAGCACAAAAAAGCACGTTTAGTGTTAATCCCAAGAACAAATAGAGCATTTTCGCAGCCCACAAAAACTGAAGAAAGAATGAACTCCTTCTTCTTCTTTGGCTAAACCCCTGCGGGCAAACATTTCTCGATGTTTCCATTGTCTTATGTTTACAGTCGTCTCATCAACAAAGCCTGTCGACTAGCGTTTGCGATGTCCTTCCTCCCTTTTATAGCCCCCCATTCTAGTTACAACCTTTACCATTTCAGTGTTCCGGTTCGCGATTGATGGCGTTGTTGTCATCGGGCAGATGAAAGGGTGTGAGACGGAAATCCCGAGGGTTTCCACTTGTTGAATGCTGGTTACCGCTACTTTTGTAAAGGAAAAGAAAGGATTCTTTTGGGACACATGGACACGATGACACACATTTGTTTTTCCCGATACTGGTGGGCTAACCTCAACTACAAACGACTACGGCGGGGTGAAACAAATGAGTTTCCCATTCCCTTTGTCCGGCGAAGAAGATCTCTTCCATGGCCGACTTCGATGATGGGGATTCGGATTTTTCTTTATGTATCCCTTGATTCGCAATTTTCCCTGCTCAAGTGTTGAACGAGCCGCTTAACGAGCAAAATGCCGAAACGCAGGGAGCGTAAAATGTGTTTGTTTGGTGTGTTCCGTTTGCGTGCTTCCCGTTTTTTTCCTGTTCCGGTTGATCCTTGGACCGAGTCCTAAAGTGGTGAAGGCAGGGAGAGAGTTGTTTAACGACTCAACACGTTGTCATTATTGGGGCAAGCGTCTTCTCAAAATGTTCCATCCACTTGTCGAAAAGTGAGGAGTGTCCTCGTGCCTTCATGCATGTCCCTCGGCAGAGATTACGGATCGGCTTATCGTTGTCGGTGGCATTATTTCGATACTGCTGGGTGGCCAACTTCGATTGTCAGGATTATCCTGCACACTATCAATTAATCAGCAAATTTCTTCTCGACCAGCACAATTCCATGGTCTGCTGCGATTAGCAGCGATGACAGCCAACTTTCTATGATCTTACTCGATGACAGAACCATTTTTCAAACTTAGATTAATTGCTCTAAAAGATACTTCCAATACAAGCCCTCGTCAGCCGGCTGATTAAATTTAACGCAGAATAAAACTGACCTCGAAGATTTTAAGCTCCGACATTCATTCGGCCCGCATGCCAAGCCAAGAGAAGAGCCGGCTGTGTGAAATAATTCTTGATTACAATGCTGTCTTTGCTTTTGACGTTATCTCTGTGCCCTAGTCCCCCGATAACTACCGGAACTTTCCCATTAATGTTGTCCCATATTTCGAGTGGAGGTTTTCATTAAAGGTTTGCGCCTTTTAAAGGGTACAATTAAATCCCAGCAACGGTTGCTATGTACAAAACTTTTGCACTGCCAACTGCCAACTAGGAATTAGCATGATGGTTCAGTTTTAGCAAGAAATCGATTGAGATATTTTCCTTTACTTTTATCTGTACCAGACCATCATCTTGAGAGATCCTTTCGAATGATACAATTTACGGAACATCCGGTATTCGGAAACTTGGCCCACCGACAATCGCACCCGAACCAGCACCACCTTCCGCAGCTCGTTACTGTGTAACACATAAAATTTAATCCAATTTCGTACCATCTCAATCTGGGCAATCAATACTTGACAACTTTGGGTATAACTAGCGCAGAGGAACCGATCTCTTCGAGACAGTTTCTTCTTCTTTCGTTTTATGACGCCGATAACCGACAAAATTCGTTCAATTCACACTCACTCTCACTGGGAAATGGGAAAAAGGATAAATGCGAGCACAAATTGCCTATTCATAAACAATTTAAAGTTATTATTCTTGGTCACAACACAACACAACACGAAGGAGGCGTCGTCGTCAGTCGTCGTCAGTCGTCTTCATCGGGTTAGCCTTGAGATTGTTGTTGTTGTTGTTGCAGAAAATTTTTGAAAGTCGGTTTATTTTTATTTGATATCAGTTTAATTTGTAACAATAATATGAAATTTTGCAAGCGTGAAAAAACGCGCTATTAAATTATCTTGCTAAAAAATATTCTTAACCCTTCGTTTCATAAAGTGAAAAGTTATCAACATATTTGTACGAAAAAAGTGAAAAATCGTATATTTTGCATCAATTTCAACAGCTTGAAATTATTTTTTAAAAAAAAATATAAATCTTGAAATGAAGAGTTAAGCAATATTTATATGAAACAATCGATTTTTTTTCAAGAAATTAGAAGAAGTTCAATTTCGCTGTCGTATATTTTTTTCTAAAAATCAGTTTTCTAAAAGATTTTCACCAAGTATTTCAGTCAAAAGTCAACTATATTTATTAAATATTCAACTATGACTGTATGATTAGTTTTTTATATTCAACTATAAATATGATAGGTTCAACTATAATTGTATGATTGATTCAAGCATAAATATAATAAATTCAACTATAATATGCTGATTGATGTTGGGCATTTAACTCTATATATTGTAGATTCAACTGTAGTTGTATGATTAATTTAACTATAATTATGATTGGATCAATTATACTTCTATGATCGATTTTTTGCGTTTATCTATATATTTACAGCTGTGTTTTCGTATTTTTTCTGCATTAATCTTTTTTTATTTTGGTTTTCTATATATTTTGTCAATTTGTTATAAGTTTCTGCTTTTCGATGAAACGTTATTCTGTGGCAGCTAACCGGGATGTCCAACGATTTCTCCGGCGGCAGCGATTCCTTCGTTCGGAATCGAGTTGCTGCCGCATCTGTGTGGAGTTAACTTGAAGGGAGGTAAAATTTTGTCACAAGATTATTTAAACAAGCAAATGTATGCTATTCAATTATACCTTTGCTTATTACCTTCTATTTTTGACATTGATAAACACTAGCTGCCTGCTGCTGACACATAAACCACACTTATATTAACACATGTTGTGTTTGGATGTGTATGTATTTATTCAAGTATCACACAATCAATTATAAAAATATAGTTGAATATACTATATTTATAGTTCAATACCCAGAATAAATCATACATTTGTAGTTGAATCTATCATATTGACAATTGAGCCAATTATACCACTACAGTTGAATATATCATATTTATAGTTAAATGTTAAAAGCCAACCAGAAATGTATAGTTGAATCAATTATACTGATAGTTGAATGTCTAAAATCAATCACACAATTGTAGTTGAATTTATCATATTTACAGTTGAATCAATTATACCTATCCAATTGAATCAATCATATTTATTGTTAAATGTGAGAGGTTAACCAGGAATGTATAGTTGAAGCTATTAAATTTATAGTTGTATACCTAAAATCAATAATAAAATTCCATTTGAATCTATCATATTTACAATTGAACCAATTATACCATTAAAATTGAATCTATAACACCCGTGTATGATTGAATCAATCATACATTAGTAGTTGAATTTATCATATTTACAGTTGAATCTACTATACTATTACAGTTGAACTTATTATATTCATAGTTGATTGCTACAAACTGATGATTGCCCTTACAATCATCAGTTTGAAGTTGAGTCTATTTTATTTATAGTGGAAAAATCAACTACGCTTTGATGATTGGTATAACCAGCTGAAATGATTAGAACAACTGTCGTCTTTTCTGTCCGTGTTGTAATAAGCTGGGAGCGATATGCCACTCATGTTTTTTGAGCATTGATCGGAGATGCCCTGAAAAATGTTCCTAATAAACAACCAGTGAAAAGTTCAAAAAAGGTTCCTGTTAATAGAAATCTAAATCATCTCCAAGAGTAAAACTGATAATTTTCTGTGGAAAGTACAATTAGTTTGAAAGTGCATAAACAACCTGAAACTTAAGGATTATATTCCGAAAAATGCCACACCTTCTTTTGTGACTAACTCTTGTAAATGTATGGATGAAAATTTATAAAATTTTCAGTGGAACTACCTAGCAATGTAATGCTCATCTGTACAAAATTTTGTGACTATTAAGCCAACATTCGTATGATAAAATTGTTTAAATATGAGTCTTTAAGGTTCTAATTGGGAAATAAAGGTTTGAAAAAAGCGAAGATGACGGACTTCATAAAAATAAGAATGTGAGGAGTTTGATCAAGCGAATTCTTTTTTTACGAAAAAGTGGAAAAGAAGAATAATTCTGCCTGATTCACTAAAAGGCAATGTAAAAAACAAAGACACCAGTCGTATTTCATGTGTACATGTTTAAAATGCTGTCCATCGTTGAATAAAAAAATACGGTGGTCAAAACATGCGCAAAATAGTTGGACAACTAAGGGAGTGAAATTTTGAAAATTTTCAAAATGGTCTGCGTAACGAAAATTTATGGGACATCTGTCAGGTTCTCATCCAAATATTTTCGTTGACAAATCTCGCCTGGGTTTTCAGGAGAAAAACGAGGATAAATTGTTGATATCATTACATTACAAGGTAGAATCGATGATTTTTTTTTAAATTTTCATCCTTGTATTCCAAAGTTACTCACAATACAAATTGTTGCTTTTTTTTGAGTACATTCTTTATACAAACCAATTGTTAAAAGTTTTTCTATGAAAACATCTATTTACGGTGATCAAATCGTGCGCAAAATAGTTGTACAATTCACGAAGTGAAATTTAGATAAATTTTGAAATGGACTGCGAAACGAACTTTTTAGAGGACCTCTGGCAGATCTCTATCCAAAAAAATTCCGTTGGCTTATTTCGCCTGGATTTCCCGGAGAGACACGAAGAGAAAAAGTTGAAAAAGTTTATATCTACTGTACAAGGTAGATTCACTGAATTTTTTTTCAATTTTCATCCATGCGTTCCAAAGTTACAAAAGTTGAATTTTATTCGTTAGCATTCTTTATACAAACCAATTTTGAGAACGTTTTTCTTTGGAAACATCATGACATCGTGCAGGATTATTTTTTCTTTGATGAGAATTGGTGGTTTGGGACCAGCAATTAAACTTAAAAAAAAACTTTGGTTTCAAACAAATTTTGTTATAAAATCCTTACAACCTTTTGTAGAAAAAACTTTTTTTTTTAAACTATTGAAAAAAAAAACTTCAGAGAAATTCGTCAAATTTAATGAAAATCGACCTGATTTTAACCATTAAACAAAATTAACTAATTCAATTTAAATGACTTTTATGACAACATAAAAACTTGTTTAAATCAAATCTACCGTTTTTGTGACTGATTTCGAAATTTGCTTATCGTCTCCCTATCCATATCCTTTGAACAATTTAAACCTTTTGAGAAGTGTGGGCATTTGTTTAGAAAGATCTAAAGAAAGAAAACGAATCCCTAATTCAAACGAGGCCAAATCAATCAAACAACATTCCTGTGGTAAGTACGCAAAATTATTTTGAAGTTGAAGCCCGTGATCGAAAAAGGCAAAATCAAATATTTTTTCTGCGCCCTAGATTCATTACAAAATCAACGTTAACCAGTTTTTTTTTTCCATTTTTTTTTTTCTCTCCTACCAAGAACGAAAAGATCCCAGCAAGCGATAGATAACCGATATTTGAAACGTGTTTTATTGCCTCCTTTGATGAAGCAAGAAGGATTCTACCAAGGGGCCATATCAAAAGCAAAACGGTAGGCACCCAAACTCAGTTGGCTGTGCGGCTCTCCGAAGCTCTCGGGAAAAATGCCCCCTCCTTCGACGGGGTTTTTCTTCAATATTTACCTTTGATATCACAGTCGGTTTGTTGGCACCTTACAAGCGCTGACACAAGAAGTCACTAACTGATAACTCCGGCTGCTGGAGTCAAAGTGAATAGAGATAGTCGACACACTGGCGCTTAACATTCCGAGAAGTGAAAAAAAAAGTTAGTCGAGCGATCAGAAAACTTTGTTCTGATGCGTTTTGATTTTGCGATTTTCCTCATTTTGCAAAACGCGCGCGCGGAGAAGCTCAAATCGGGAAAATATTACGTGAGGTTTATATCGGAGGAATCTCCGGGTGGAACATACCTACATTCGTTTGGTGAGTTTGCGATGTTTGAACAAATCCCTAAGATGGAAAGATTTTTTTTTTCGGGAATAATATTTGGAAAGGACTTATGGATGGTTTGGTAACCGGATTCAAACCTCTGATCTTTCGAAATCCAGCAGAATATTTCAAGGGAATGTGGCGGTCATTCACCATTTTCAAAATGTACTCTAGTTTTCAAAAGAAAAAGGAATTTGTTGGCGTGGGGATGCAGTAAATCATCCCGTAATGAGTGCCGTGCCTTCTACTTCGTTATGTCTTTATTCCTTCGTTCTGCAACCAAGTAGTGAGGAGTCGATAAGAATCAAAAGGAGATAGAAAAAATAAATGGTCTAACACAAGAGATAGAAGATAGAGAAAAAAAACCCAAGCCATCGTCAAATCGCAACTGTGAACAAGAAACCGATATGTCTACCTACTTTTGTGCAAATCTATTAGAAAGATACCACTGAGAAGTAATGGAGAAAAAGAAGGAAAAAAAACCAAGTCGGTACAATTGGGAAGAAATTGGAAAATGTCACGTTCGTATCGCTGTTGAATCTTCGGCTTCAAATGATAATATTTCTTGAATTTTGCTGAATTGCTCCCATCCTGTCGATTTGGCACAGAAAGAACGAACATGTTTAACGGTTATCTTATCAGCACCTTATTTCACAAGTCGAAGGCTGAAATAACCCGAGCGTTTTTAATTCTAAAATGTAAACCATTCTATAAGTTCAACGATATATGTAGGTAGATTACAATTGGGAAGTGATCAGTGAGATACATATATTCAATATCAAAATTAGCAATCATTTCGATTTTTTCAACTCGGTTAAATACACCGAAAATATTTACTGGGTGAGTGGCGAAGGGCGAATCCTTGTTTTTGTGGACTCCCTAGTCCAGTAAAAGAGAAAACTGGTTCAATTTGTTGTTTTTTATGTGACGGCACGCACTCTGATATTTTTAACGCGAAACAACCAAGTGGGATACGACAACGTAAAAACAAAAAGTATTTTATCATTTTTAGATGCCTTCTGAGTCCGAGGATTTTGCAGGTTAAAAATGGCTATAACCTTAGGGAGTCTTTCGGCTGAATTTGGTAAATTTCGGATAAAATTGATTCATTCACTGTGCACCCTTGACATGGAATGACCCTTATTGATTTTTGGATTACCAATACACGCAATTTCGTAATCGCCTTATACATAGTAGGCTTTGCTAGAGACTTGATAGTGTGAAAAATTGTAACTGTGATGCCGCAAAATGCACCACATTGCTCCAAAAACAAACTTAATTTAATGTTTTTCAAAAAAGATGCTCAGCTGAAGCTGGCAAACGTGACGTTAAGCGACCGTTAGGCGAATCAATCTTGCACAAATGATGCGCTAAAAAGTCTATTATACCATAACTGGGTTGAAATTTCCAAGGATGCGAAGTTTGAAATAATTAAGGTGTCTGGAGAAATTCATTTTCTTGAAGATTCACCGAAATCTGGATGGAAAAAGAGTCCAACAAAACGGAATAAAAAATAAACTACCGCCTATAAATTAAAAAATGTGTTTTTTTTTCGAAAAAATAAGAAAAAAATGCTGAGATAAAGTCTTCGCAATACAGCAAAAAAAAACTGAATGGATCGTGAAGAATGAAAAAAAACATATTGTAAATTTTTTTTTCTTATACATAAAAAATCATGTGTGGACCACATCACAACGCTTCACACTGCTCATTTAGAATCGGAACAAACTTTTGCTCATATTGTGGCGCTCCTGGTAGACGGAATTGGAAATTCTTGGCGCGCACTTGTCGCGAAATTTGTCAGCTTCACGTATGTATTTTTGACATTCCGCAAATCGTCTGTACACACTAAGATTGCAATTATTCTGCTCGGGATACTGACTTTCCGAACCACAGGGAAATTGCTCAATTTAGACGAAGTTCGAAAGGGAACTCATCCGAATCTCGGGACACTTCATCTCTCCTGAAATCCTAGACAAACTTGCTACGAGAGCACAGGAATTCGATAGAATCCACTAAAGTCGGGACAGTGGTCTCCTGAGTCACGTTAGTTACACGTCTTGTAAAATTTGTTGTCTCTTGCTATCATATATAAAAAACAACAAGATGTTTTTCTCTTTTTCACCATACGTGTTGCGCTCAGTCAGCTACCGTTTGTTGTTTTCGTTTTTGTTCGATGATTACGCGAGGTAAAAATTTTCGGTTAGTTATATTCGTTTTCTGTAATGTAGTGGATTCCTTTTGCAAAATAATAGAAAGTGGAATTGTAGTTGAGCTCTGCAGCGAAAAAATCCATTCGGTGCTTAAAAACGTACAACTCTAACCTAGTTCTTTCATATGAATTTATAGGCATAGCAGCAGCTATGGAAAATATTAGGCAGAACCTCGTAAAGAAACTTCTTCCGGAAATTAAATCGATGCGAGTGGAAGAAGTTGTTCAAGTATCGTCCTTTTCGGTAAGATTGAATTAATTGATGGTTTCCTGAAACAGTTCTCATGTTGATGTTTTTTCTTCTCTTCCAGTTTCTTCATACTTCGATTCGGATACAAAATACCTTCGTGACAGGTTTCGGAGCTTTTTTGTCTGTCCGGTTGATTAAATTTGACTCGGTTTTCTGGCATGAGCCTGGTGCACAAGGATCTAAATTTCAGTTGGAATTTGCGGCACCAAAATTGGTAATTGTTAGGGACCAGTTTGAACTACCGATAGGTCAAAAATCAGTGAGTATCATGCACCGCCATCCGGCGTTTTCAGTCAGTTCTACCATTTATTTAGACCCATATCTAAAGTCAGTGATCGCGGAAATGTGATAAATATGTAAAAAATAATCGAAATAGTACCAAAAACGCAGCAATGACAAGCTAAATAAAAATTACTACCATTAATTTGTTTTTCACTCATAGATTTTTACGATAAGAAAATGTAAAAATTTGTTTTCTGCAAGAATATTTGCAAACCCAATGAATTGAGCATATAGTTCCTCTTTTTCATTAAATTTGCTAGTATTCTTAAAGAAAATAAATGTTTACATTTTCTTAAATTTGAAAAAATTTTTTTTATGGATTTCCTAGGACGGAAGCCGTCCCGAAGCTACAGGACTGTGCTCAAACTCCCTGCAATTTACAGGAGAACACTGCTGCGAATGTACAGGAAAATTTGACAGTTGTTTTCCTGAGCTCTTTTTCTGTCCTGAAATCGTCCTGTAATTTCAGCTGTTGAAAATACAGGACGAAATCGTCCCGACCACAGGAGAAAAGATTAAGTGTGTACTTTGTAAACAATCAACATGGAAGCCGAAAGCATAGCGTAGCATAGCATAGCATAAAGGGTGATACGGTCAAAATTTGGTCAAGGGAAAACGCGTGTAAATCGGTGAAATCGTTTATTTAAAAAATCAAATTAAATTTCATTTTAAAGTTTAATTATTATAAAATACAGGAAAATATTCAGTTAGGCTTCCGCTTTTCCATATCCGAATTGCCGGGCCTTACGCTTAACCCCTGCAATCAGATTTTGTACAGTCACCTTGTCCACCTTCTTCGCCACAGAAAGCCAGTTTGCCTTGAACTGCTGCTCGTCCTTAGCAGTTTTTTGGTCTTCTTTAGGTTCCGCTTGACAATAGCCCAGTATTTCTCAATTGGGCGGAGCTCTGGTGTGTTAGGAGGGTTCTTGTCGTTGGGAACCACCTGCACGTTGTTGGCGGCGTACCACTCCATGGCCTTTTTACCGTAATGACAAGATGCCAAATCTAGCCAAAACAGTACGGAACAACCGTGTTTCTTCAGGAAAGGCAGCAGACGTTTATTCAAACACTCTTTCACGTAAATTTCTAGTTTGACAGTCCCGGAAGCTATGAAAAGGCTGCTTTTCAAGCCACAGGTACAGATGGCTTGCCAAACCAGATATTTCTTCGCGAGCTTTGACAGTTTCATGTGCTTGAAAATGCTACCTTTCCCTTTCCTTTTGCCGTATAAAACTCCTGTCCCGGAAGCTGCTTGTAGTCGGCTTTGACGTAGGTTTCGTCGTCCATTTCCACGCAGTCAAACTTCGTCAGCATCGTCGTGTACAGCCTCCGGGATCGCGCTTTGGCCGTCGTATTTTGTTTATCATCGCGATTTGGAGTCACTACCTTCTTGTAAGTCGATAGTCCGGCTCGTTTTTTGGCTCGATGCACGGTTGTAGACGATACACCCAGCTTATTTGCGGCATTTCGGAGAGAGAGGTAAGGATTTCGCTTGAAACTACCAGAAACTCTCTTTGTAGTCTCAGCGGCTTCCGGTTTTCGACAAACGTTCCCCGAACACTTTAAAAAAATGAGGGTGTTCAGGTTTTTTAAATGCAAAATTGAAAGAAATACGTCAAGTTGAAATTGACCAAATTTTGACCGTATCACCCTTTAGCATTGGGTGATTATTTACACACATCTTGCATTGGCTGATACACAAAGTACAACTCAATTATCAAAACAAATACAAGATGCCAAAACGAGTTTCTGGGTTCAAAACTCATTTCAAGTGTTGGTTTTCAAAACGAGTGTGGTACAATAACGCACACCGTGACAAGTCAATGTAATCATAATGGAGATGATCTGATACAGCTAAATGAACGTTTCTGGTGCAGAGAACTCAAACGACCCAGGGTGCTGTATCCAGATAGGTAGGGGAGGGGATATATACATGAGAAATCCGACTAGGCAAATAGGACTGATGCGCAAAATAAATTGTAAATGTAAAAGCATTAAATTTAAAAATAGAAACATTCTCACCAAAATCCATTAAAAGGTGAGCAACGTTCATCGCAGCAATCGAGAAAATCACACTTTCGTTTGCCCATTGCGGCCTTATCTTTTTTTCACTTTCGTTGACTTTTAACTTAGGCTGCGCCATGGCAATATCTACTTGCCAAATTCTTCAGATTGTCTTTTTTTACAACAAATTATCTAGGCTTCATCAGCATTCGACCACTATAACACATTATTGTGCATCGTTGAATTTTTCACTGCGTAAGTGAAAAACGGATCACACCGCCAGCCATTTTTCTTTGCTTTTCCATCAAGCACTATTTTTCGAATCAAAATAAATGAATCCTGGGTAGCTGCTTCCAAAACTTCACATATTATTTTACTTTATTTTACTTTATCCTTTCCAATGTAAAAAGTTTAAAGTATCTTCAATCCATAATTAAAAATTTGAAGTAGTTATGAGAACACGAGACGGAACGCGCTACTGAAAAAAAAACACGACCGTACTCGTCCGAAGCCAACTGCCATCTCTGTAAACAATCAACATGGAAGCCGAAAGAGGAGAAAAATTTGTGCACAGTTATTTGGAAAATCCATTGTGGTCTCAGTCTGCATCTAAGCTAGCTAAATTGTTCAAATTGCCCAGGAATACCGTGTGGCGCGTTGTCAAACGATATAAGGAAACATTGACGACAATTCGGAAGCCTCAAGCTAATCGTCGGAGTGGAACTGTCGACCGGATTTTGAAGACGATTTAGAGGAATTCTAATCTGCACTTGGCAAATGCTCGGGGGGAAGTTCCAGTCAAATTTAAATTTGTTTGTGCAGACAAATTTGCACGAAAATTTATTATCTGGCAGGGCGATTTCTGCTGTGGCAAAAAACGAAAGTTTTCGTTACAAATAAGACAATGACGTCGGAACTATACTAAATTGAGTGTATCCAAAAACGAATTTTGACGTAAATTCGATCCCACGACCATCCCCTAATATTTTGGTCAGATTTGGCAAGCTGTTTTAACAGCAAAGTCGTTCAAGGATGATATGCAGAGAAAGGGATCCAGTTTGTTACGAAAAACCTTGACCACACACCCCCCCCCCCCTCCCTCTAACTGCTCCCAGTTCCGCCTTACTGAGAAATACTGGGAAATACAATCAAGAGGAGGAGACTCAAGGCAAAGGGAAAGGTTGTCAAAGACATCAATCAGATGAAGACCTGGTGGAATAAGATAGCTAAAACGATGAACGAAGAAATTTTCTTAAAAGTATGAAAAATTCGCTACATCCCAGAGAAGCTAGTCCATCTTCACAGTACCGGGCATTTCGGACAAGGTCCTGCACGATGGTTTCTTGTCCGAACCAATGCCTGTAACTGCTGCAGTGAGACAAGGATGTATTTTATCACCGCTACGTTTTCTCATAGTAATGGATGAGACCCTGACTGAGCACCGAAATGAGGATTTAAGTGGAATCCTTCAACTAAGGACTAAATTGATCTGGCAGAAGATATTGTTTTGCTCGCCCAAACACAACAAGACATGCAGAGCAAACTCGACGTAAGCTCCAAGGCAGCGTTTATCAAAGTCAATGTCGGAAAGACCAAGTCGAAGGAGATCAACACAGGAAATCCCTCCAGTTTCAAGGAAGCTGAGCAACAAGTTGAGAAAGTGCATTTTTTTCTGTTTCGATTATAGTCGTTTTACCATCTTTATGGCATTCGCGACATTATCAACGCTACAGTTGGCGGATCGTTATTATAAAAATTATCCGGTACAACTGTGTTCGATGTTTACTCTTGAGCTCGAACTCACGGACATCGGCTCAGGAGACAACTGACTTGCCAACTGAGCTATATCACAAGCCCTGAGAAAGTGCAGTGTTTACAGTATTAAGTAAGTAAGTAAGTAAGTAAGTAAGTAAGTAAGTAAGTAAGTAAGTAAGTAAGTAAGTAAGTAAGTAAGTAAGTAAGTAAGTAAGTAAGTAAGTAAGTAAGTAAGTAAGTAAGTAAGTAAGTAAGTAAGTAAGTAAGTAAGTAAGTAAGTAAGTAAGTAAGTAAGTAAGTAAGTAAGTAAGTAAGTAAGTAAGTAAGTAAGTAAGTAAGTAAGTAAGTAAGTAAGTAAGTAAGTAAGTAAGTAAGTAAGTAAGTAAGTAAGTAAGTAAGTAAGTAAGTAAGTAAGTAAGTAAGTAAGTAAGTAAGTAAGTAAGTAAGTAAGTAAGTAAGTAAGTAAGTAAGTAAGTAAGTAAGTAAGTAAGTAAGTAAGTAAGTAAGTAAGTAAGTAAGTAAGTAAGTAAGTAAGTAAGTAAGTAAGTAAGTAAGTAAGTAAGTAAGTAAGTAAGTAAGTAAGTAAGTAAGTAAGTAAGTAAGTAAGTAAGTAAGTAAGTAAGTAAGTAAGTAAGTAAGTAAGTAAGTAAGTAAGTAAGTAAGTAAGTAAGTAAGTAAGTAAGTAAGTAAGTAAGTAAGTAAGTAAGTAAGTAAGTAAGTAAGTAAGTAAGTAAGTAAGTAAGTAAGTAAGTAAGTAAGTAAGTAAGTAAGTAAGTAAGTAAGTAAGTAAGTAAGTAAGTAAGTAAGTAAGTAAGTAAGTAAGTAAGTAAGTAAGTAAGTAAGTAAGTAAGTAAGTAAGTAAGTAAGTAAGTAAGTAAGTAAGTAAGTAAGTAAGTAAGTAAGTAAGTAAGTAAGTAAGTAAGTAAGTAAGTAAGTAAGTAAGTAAGTAAGTAAGTAAGTAAGTAAGTAAGTAAGTAAGTAAGTAAGTAAGTAAGTAAGTAAGTAAGTAAGTAAGTAAGTAAGTAAGTAAGTAAGTAAGTAAGTAAGTAAGTAAGTAAGTAAGTAAGTAAGTAAGTAAGTAAGTAAGTAAGTAAGTAAGTAAGTAAGTAAGTAAGTAAGTAAGTAAGTAAGTAAGTAAGTAAGTAAGTAAGTAAGTAAGTAAGTAAGTAAGTAAGTAAGTAAGTAAGTAAGTAAGTAAGTAAGTAAGTAAGTAAGTAAGTAAGTAAGTAAGTAAGTAAGTAAGTAAGTAAGTAAGTAAGTAAGTAAGTAAGTAAGTAAGTAAGTAAGTAAGTAAGTAAGTAAGTAAGTAAGTAAGTAAGTAAGTAAGTAAGTAAGTAAGTAAGTAAGTAAGTAAGTAAGTAAGTAAGTAAGTAAGTAAGTAAGTAAGTAAGTAAGTAAGTAAGTAAGTAAGTAAGTAAGTAAGTAAGTAAGTAAGTAAGTAAGTAAGTAAGTAAGTAAGTAAGTAAGTAAGTAAGTAAGTAAGTAAGTAAGTAAGTAAGTAAGTAAGTAAGTAAGTAAGTAAGTAAGTAAGTAAGTAAGTAAGTAAGTAAGTAAGTAAGTAAGTAAGTAAGTAAGTAAGTAAGTAAGTAAGTAAGTAAGTAAGTAAGTAAGTAAGTAAGTAAGTAAGTAAGTAAGTAAGTAAGTAAGTAAGTAAGTAAGTAAGTAAGTAAGTAAGTAAGTAAGTAAGTAAGTAAGTAAGTAAGTAAGTAAGTAAGTAAGTAAGTAAGTAAGTAAGTAAGTAAGTAAGTAAGTAAGTAAGTAAGTAAGTAAGTAAGTAAGTAAGTAAGTAAGTAAGTAAGTAAGTAAGTAAGTAAGTAAGTAAGTAAGTAAGTAAGTAAGTAAGTAAGTAAGTAAGTAAGTAAGTAAGTAAGTAAGTAAGTAAGTAAGTAAGTAAGTAAGTAAGTAAGTAAGTAAGTAAGTAAGTAAGTAAGTAAGTAAGTAAGTAAGTAAGTAAGTAAGTAAGTAAGTAAGTAAGTAAGTAAGTAAGTAAGTAAGTAAGTAAGTAAGTAAGTAAGTAAGTAAGTAAGTAAGTAAGTAAGTAAGTAAGTAAGTAAGTAAGTAAGTAAGTAAGTAAGTAAGTAAGTAAGTAAGTAAGTAAGTAAGTAAGTAAGTAAGTAAGTAAGTAAGTAAGTAAGTAAGTAAGTAAGTAAGTAAGTAAGTAAGTAAGTAAGTAAGTAAGTAAGTAAGTAAGTAAGTAAGTAAGTAAGTAAGTATTAGTAAGTAATTGTATTTACGGCTTGAAGCGTTCTGCATTTTTAACATTGGTCACAATAAATGAAGAGACTTACTGAAAAAATAATTAAAATAACATTTGTGGTCTAACCACTTTACTTACTAAAGGGTGTTCCACATTAAATTGCATCTCTTTACAAATGCTGAAGAAAATCACTCATCGGACATTTTTGCTTGAAAATTTGCACAAAGTAAGCTGAATGTGTGTTGTTTAAAAGGTGTTTTGGAAAAATAAAAAAATAGAGCGAATCAAAGAGCAATGAGTGATGAAAAAAATACTCAACATTCAACACGTATAAATAGCATTTTGGCTGCATCTACCGATATTGATCACAAATACCATTTTGGAATCGTCATGTTTGAGGGCATCGTAAAATTTCAGAAAAATTTGATAATGATGTTGGTTTTTAACGGAAATTTGAAATAATGTAAAAATTACTTCTAAAGCTCTCGGCAGCTGGATTTGCTTCCTTTGCTGAAAGTTCAAAATAAGCTGTGAAGTGGTCTTCTGCGCCGGCGCTGGGAAAAAAAGTTCCACTTTTAGCCCTTTTGGACCACTGCAACTGTGCGCTGCTAGCCTTGTATGGCAAATTTCACATTTATTATTTTATTATTACATCTCCCAGAACTATCAACCAAAAACTAAATTTAGGAAGCGATTCTTTGAAAAAATCTGGACTGAGTCCAGATTCAGCGCAATGAGTTCGAATTTGGTATGGAAAATTGTAAAGAAAAACATACAATTTCATCAAGGAACATTTTAATAAGGTAGTGCCGAGAGCCATATTGGATTTTTTTATACGAGAATGGCAGAGATTTTAAAGAAATCCCCGTTTTAGAACGAAAATGAATTCTAATTTAATTTTGATTATGTTGTGAGGCTCTTTTAGTTTATTTTATGAAGTTTGTTCGCCATATATATTTTTTTTTGTTTTTTTGTTTCGATTATAGTCGTTTTACCATCTTTATGGCATTCGCGACTTTATCAACGTTGCAGTTGGCGGATTATTATTGAAAAACTATCCGGTACAACTGTGTTCGATGTTTACTCTTGGGCTCGAACTCGCGGACATCGGCTCAGGAGACAACAGACTTGCCAACTGAGCTATATCACAAGCCCCGAGTTCGCCATATATTATTGAATGGAGTGCATCTTGATGTTAAAACGTGCAAAAATGAAAAAATATCGTCTTTAGTAAATCTAGATGGTAGTTCGTGTTCAACTAAATGGCATGATATTTATCCAACCGGTTAACCATATAGGGTAAGTGAGCCCTATTCTGGCATGGTCCTTTTCTTGGCATGCCAATATGTCTTTTCATGTTTTTCAGGTCCAAATTGAGCTTAAAAAATTTTGAATATATTTTCATTGCGAAGAGACTAATTTGTTTCAAATCTCTGCATACCGAATTATTTGATTGTTTGTACTTTAATAAAGAAGTTAATTTTTTTCGATCTGCATCCGAGGAAATTATGTTGGAAATCACCGTATGAAAATCAGATGAACTAACCTTTCTAGTGCAACTGTTAAATTCACATGCGATTTCAAACGCGGACATTCATTTGAAAAATTTGCAATAAATACTCATGCTTACAGTTAAACTCGGCAAAAATAAAAAAAATACTAGAAAGACTAAAGAGAGAATATTTATTTAGGTTTTGAATAAAAATTTAAAACTAATTTTGTTCCTTTTCTTGGCATGCAACTTCAATCGAAATACACCACCAGTGTTGGAAGTTGGAAAAAATACATGTTCATTAAAGAGTATTTTTGGGCTGATGTTTTCCCTAAAACTTCATTTTAAAACTACGCACAAATGTTTTCATACTAATTGGGTTGTATGATAAGATCGTTTCTATCAACTTTAGTTTGGAAATAAGTTGGAGAACATAAGTGATTCGACTAACTTAAAGTCATATCCGAGCATTGAAAATGCAAAAATCGCTATTTGGGAACCATGAATCGAGGGTACATTCGTATGCGTGCGAACAGCATTTGCATTGCAGTTTGCCGAGCAAAAGCCACGTGGTCTCCTACAGAACACAGTGGTCCGAAATATTTAAAAACAACTAAATTAAATTAAGCATCTCACAAGACTTAAGATGTTTTTCTTATCTAAAAATTGTTAGATCGATGGCAATTTATGACTTTAGTATATAAAATTTATAATTAATTGAGTTTTGGAATCTAAAAATTGTTAGATCGATGGCAATTTATGACTTTAGTATATAAAATTTATAATTAATTGAGTTTTGGAATCGTTTTCTATTGCTTGGGCATGGAAATAGAAGTTGGAAGTTCAGGAAAATTTCGTTTGGTTTCCAATTATTCCTTAACATATTTTATGTGAGTCGAATTAAAAAAAATGTTTTAGCAAAGTTTACATTCTAACATCTATTTGGCGTGTCAAACCACTGCGCAACGCCCCGGCATTCGAGATGGCTCTTGCTAGAAGCTCATAATCTCAGCTAACAAATTCAAAAGGGCAAATTTTTAAAATACCATTCAAGGAATTTTTCAATTTCTTACTTTATGAAGCCAAACTCCACAATATGAAGACAGTTGTTTGGTAGTGAAAATAACCCTATGTGTTGCAATCAAGTTGCGGAATTTCTGGACTTCCGACTTTTTGAAATGAAAGCTTATTTTGTGCTTCCCTTTCAACCAAATTTCATCAATGTTTTCAAAAGCCTTTTTGTTGTATGAGTGGCGCCTGGTGTTCCAACGTCGCATAGAACTTTACGCTCAGCTGACGTCATTCTGTCAGTGGCCTTATATTCAGAATAGCCAACGATTCTGTTAACTGTCAATTGAGCATTGTTGGTAAAGATCTATTGCACTTTGCTGGAGGCCAAGAATCGGATCATCGAAACGGCAAACAATTGGTACGGCGGCCAAGTAATTGGAGCACCGCAGTGAGTACTTGGCATGCATTTTACTCACATTTATGAAAGTTCCATGGAGAAAACATATTTTTGTTGAACTCTAAGCAAGTTAGCAAGTAAATTCTTCAAAGGATGTTATATGATGCACTCAACAGGAAGGTTGGAATGTTGAAAAAAAGGGTAAACCATGCCTTAGGTGCCAAGGTCGGGTACATTTACCCTACTTACTATATGTATGATACATACTTGTTGCAGATGCATTAGATTTTCTTAAATTTATGGTGCCTACTTGCAAAAAAAAAAAACATATATATTTTAATCATGTTAATCTCTATCCAATCCAAAATTTGCACCAGCCTTTCAAGTTATTCGAAAGACTTATGTTTATCGATATTAAGCGATTAAACCTGTTTTTCTTGTTTTGAACCGTTTATCACCAGTTAAAAGCTGGCTCTAGTGGCAACGCTGTTTAAATGTTTTTGTTGCTCTTGATTTTTGTGGTTTGAAGCCCAATCAAGCAATTTTGAACCATCATAAGGATATAAGAATTTTCAATTCTATTTCTGAATTCTTAATCCTGCTGATAAATCAGAACCAAAAATAATAAAAAATTTAAAATTTTATTTTATCCTTGAATTGAATCAGTTTTTTGACCCTTTTACCAAAAACAACTTTACTCTTTCATCTGTTAAACTACTCGAAGTCAACGTTAGCTGTACTCATCCAACAAACCGAATCAGTTTTGCAGAACCAATCTCCCTCCGGGGAAATCAAACATTGCCGAAATAAAACCAAAGAAGTATAGAGCAGGTAATTGAATGTTTCGCTGCTTACCTTTCAGTGCAGGGCAGATGCGCTTCCAAATCGAGAGACAGCCGCATCGATGGAACTGCCCCAGGGCAAGCTCCATGTAGAACAGCGGCAGCCCCCCGAACAGCAACATGATGCAGTACGGGATGAGGAAAGCGCCACCCCCATTCTGGTAGCAAATGTACGGAAAACGCCAAACGTTGCCCAAATCGACGGCGAATCCGATCACCGCCAGCAGGAACTCGGCCTTCTGACCCCAAGTCTCGCGGCGCCGTTCCCCATTTAGGGTGACCACCAGGGCTCGCTCTTTGCTTCCGCCGAGAGGAGGAGGTGGTGCACCACTTTTAGGATTTAGGGCAGCCGTTTCCTTCGTCTGATGGTCACCGATGGTCCCTGGCCCACCTTCACCGGATTCGTCGTCCGGATTCGCGTCCGGATCCGCCATGGAGGATGCACCACCAGCTCCATCTCCGGCCGCGTCGCCATTTGTGTGCCACGATTCGCGCTTCTTGCAGTTGGCCTGATCAA
Source organism: Uranotaenia lowii (assembly GCF_029784155.1). Taxonomy (NCBI): domain Eukaryota; kingdom Metazoa; phylum Arthropoda; class Insecta; order Diptera; family Culicidae; genus Uranotaenia; species Uranotaenia lowii. The sequence goes on from NC_073692.1 coordinate 430,407,336, forward strand.
CAAAGCCAGCGTTGACATTGGAAGAATTCGTATCATTGGTCATCTTCACTGGCAGCGCCGCCTACTTCGTCGTAACCTTCTGCTTCTTCTTCCTCTTCTTCGTCTGCTTCTACTGGAGGTACGATAGGCTCAGTAGTCGGCATACAATGTGATTTTTTATGGCTTTTTGTTGTTTGCAATTCAGCAGGCCGTGAGTTAAGTTCGAGTGTTTAAAGTTAAGCTGGATAGACGAAACTTAGGTGAGCAAAAACTAGGGTTATCCCTCAGATGCTGTGGGGAAACTTTTTCAATCCAGTTACTATTGGAGAAGGAAAGGCTTAGGAAACAGATTTCTTTTACCTTTGCTAGGTTAAAAGAGGAACGACTCCAAGGAAAGGATCGTTGACCACAGCAGGGTGCGTTTTTCCTGGCCGGTGCAAATGAGTTTCCGGAACGGGAGAGACGAGAAAATACCTGCCGATGGCCACGTCAAGATTCTAATCTCGCCGCCGTTGTCGTTGGCCGTGTTCCGTCGAAAGATTTTCATTATTACCCGTGGTTGCGGTCATTGCGAGTGGGGTTCGGAACAATATGTATATCTGTAAAAAATGAGAAAGAAAGAAAAATTAAAGTAAGAAAATATAGCAAAAAAAACCAGCAGTTTTACTGAAAGATGTGGCTTCCCTTTTTCTACGTTTTCCCCCAAACGTGTCCTAGATAAATTGGGACAGTAACCGCGGAAAATCATCCAGGGGAAAACCGACAAATAAATACCGTTAGGAATGTAGTAAACTTTTGCTGCGGCCGGATACGGTGATGTTCCGTTAATGACATAGTCATCATTTTTTACCTTTACGTATCTACTTTTTTCCCTTGAGTTTGTCCGGTCCAAAAAAGTGTAATACTATAGACATTCATTCCATCAACCGACCGATTCTTTGTCATCATAGAGTGAGGAGGAGCGCAACGAAAAAAAACCACAAGATTGTGCGTTCAGGAGGAAAATTGTTCATCTATTTGCGTTTTCTCGGAGGGGAGGGTGGTGAAAAAACAAAGCTTACCCACCTTTCGGGAAAAAGGGAAGAAAACCAGTAAGTCAGCAAAACCGCACAAAAGCTTCGGACGAAAAGGTAGAATGTTTTTTTCTTCAGCGTTTTCAAGACATTTTGTTTAATGTTGGTCCGAAACAACAATCTCCTTAAAATATTTAACTTTCATAAAACTACCAACAGTTCAATTTTTGGTGATTAAATTGAACACTAATTCAACGAACAAGTCTGATTACAAAATTTCTAGAAAAGAACATATTCCAAAATAAACCCATATTTTGCCAAACGGCCGCTCGTTCTACGGCATTTGACTGCACCAGCCTTTTAATTTAGGGCATTTGTTGACCATTACGCTGAATTTGTATTATGCACCAAAACATTCCACTAAGTTGAACAAACTCTCAGAAGATTTCACGATAACATATATTTAAAAAAAACACTAAAGCACTTATACAACCAAAGGATCAATTAGTAGTGGCCACTCGTAAGCATATTACGCATAAGGAGTGTATTCGAAAAAAATGCAACACTTTTTTTTGTGAATAACTACTAAATGCATGGATGGGAATTGATGAAATTTTTAGTAAAGTAACATTACTAGGTTACTAGGTTACGTGTACAAAATTTGGTGACAATCTGTCAAGTAGTTTTTTAAATAGCGTCCAAAATTGAAGATCATTGCCCAATTTTTTTAGGCAGGATCGAGAAAAATACATAAATGTCACAGTGAGAGACCCAAAAACAGCTGAAAATGAACTATTCGACCAAAATTTTCATTTTCATTTTTTTTTTTGACAAGTCCTAGAGAACCCAACAGTGAGCTAAAATTTGAATAAAAGTGAAAATTATTGTTTCCATGAAGTGAGAGGAATGTGAGAAGTTTTTTCAAGCTCAATCTAGAAATATGAATAGAGGAAGTGATAAAAAAGTCAAATTTTTTGACTGGTTCGTCTAGCTGACTAATAAATAAGCCTGACTTCATTTCTACAAGGTAGAAAAACTGCCCAAAGGTAAAGTAAAACAAAAATACGGTGGTCAAATCGTGCGCAAAATATTTAGACTGCTTGTAGGGAGACATTTTGAAAAATTTAGTAATGAACAATAAAACGCGGCATGGCATGTTTTCAATCAGAAATTTTTCGTTAACAAGTCTCGCCTGTATATCCCGGAGACAACCAAGAAGAAAAAAAAATAGTGTCTAGTACTTGAGGAGGCTAACGATCTGTGAAACTGCAAATTACTCAGACTTTCATAGCAATTGACACGACGAATGACTAAAAATACAAAGAAGATTGCCTCCAAATGCGACCGTTTTTCCTGCAAAGCAGGAGTTTAAGGAGTGTTTAAGTTTAATCTGAAATCGTGCCATTACGCAAAAACGGTGGTGGAAAAGTCAAATATGTTGATTTTGTGCCAAATTCAATGTTTTGAGTTACTTTGAAAGACAAGCTTAAGGAAACAGCGAACGTGATAAAAAAATAGCTTTGATTTGAAAAAAGGTGGTTTATAGGATGCATTATGATGGCGTACTTGTTGAACAAAAATTAAAGTCGAAAAATATCTTTATTGGACGAAGTGGAGTGTATTCGAAAAAAATGCAACACTTTGTTTTGTGAATAACTACTAAATGCATGGATGGGAATTGATGAAATTTTTAGTAAAGTAACATTACTAGGTTACTAGGTTACGTGTACAAAATTTGGTGACAATCTGTCAAGTAGTTTTTTAAATAGCGTCCAAAATTGAAGATCATTGCCCAATTTTTTTAGGCAGGATCGAGAAAAATACATAAATGTCACAGTGAGAGACCCAAAAACAGCTGAAAATGAACTATTCGACCAAAATTTTCATTTTCATTTTTTTTTTTTTGACAAGTCCTAGAGAACCCAACAGTGAGCTAAAATTTGAATAAAAGTGAAAATTATTGTTTCCATGAAGTGAGAGGAATGTGAGAAGTTTTTTCAAGCTCAATCTAGAAATATGAATAGAGGAAGTGATAAAAAAGTCAAATTGACGTGACATATTCTTATGATTATTTAAGACCCCTTCCTTTTTCCAGCGGGAGAAAGGAAAGAGGGAGGGAAGTTTCATACAGTTATTACTGCATTTCTCAAGAACTACAACAGCAAATGGAGCCAAATTTGGCATGGAACGATATTTGGGTACAAGAAATTCTTCTATGAATATTTGGTATCCCTCACTCCTTCAAAGAGGTGGATGCTCCCTTACAATTTTCAGTATAACTAGAGAGTTGATCGATCAAATTGAACCATATTTGGCATGTGAGGATATTTGGATACGAGAAATGTTTCTATTATAAATTGAGGACCCATCTTTTTTAGCGGAAAGATATAAAGGAGGAAAGGGGGGCTTCCATACAATGTTTTTGCATAACTCGAGAATTAATCGAGCAAATGAAACCAAATTTGGCATCAAAAAGCATTTGAGTACGAAAAATACTTTTTCTATGTGAAACAATTCCTTTCTTGCAATAGGATGATAGAATTAGAAATATAGGAGGGGAAGAGGAGGCTTACATTTAACTTTTTTCTTACAAAATCCGAGAAATGGACAAAACTTAACATGAAAATCATTTTGGTATGATTCTATGATTATATGACACACTTTCAGTGAGTAGGTACAAAGGAGGAGGGAGGTGAGCCCAATACAATTTTATTAGCATAAGTTCTCAACGAATAAGTTCTAACGAAGCCAACAAATGGACACAAATATGACATGGAAAAGTACTTGGTTACGAGATATGTTTCTACGATTGTTTTAGACCCTTACGCTTTACAGTGTAGAGAGGGGAAGAAAGGAGAAGGCTCCATATATATTTCGTTGTAAAGCTTAAAAACTTATCAACCAATCAATGGAACTATATAAGAGGATAAGAGGATTTTCGGGAACGAAAAAAATGGGTATGATTATTAAAGATCACGACCTCCATTCAGCAGGAGGTGAAAAAAAGAACAGGGGAGGGGGCTCTCTTATCAGTTTTTAGCATAAATCTAGAACATATCAAGCAAAAACAACCATATTTTATAAGTTAGATTGTTTGCGTACGATTAATTTGGGCCCTCCCAGCTCAGGGTGGAGTTTAAAGAAACAGATTAAAATTATCAGATCTTTAACACAAATTTATAGCTCAAGATTCAAAAAATTAGTTTCAGTCATCTTTGTACTGTAATTCAAAACTCCATCTGCAACTCTCATTTTATAGCGGTTGCTTTAGAATTATGTTATAATTTGATTTAAAATAATGCCAACAAAACAATAAAAATTTTAATAAATTCTGAAAATACTATTTGTTTTTGAAAGGTGTAGCAAAGCACACCGGGTCAGCTAGTGTGAACATATAATTACCACGCAGCTACGCTGAAAATTTTATCAATTTCCATGCATGCACTCAAAAGTTATTCACAAAACAAAGTGTTGCATTTTTTTTCGAATACACTCCCTATTACTCATGCAGATCTTTGCAGACAACTTATAAGGAAAATAACGATGGTCTTCAATAGGAACATTTTGGAGAAATTATAACATCAAGGATGTCGTTGATAATATCATGGAATTTTTGGCTTAAATTCCGTCTTCTTCCACTGGGAGGCTTAACAAACAATCATTAGCAGCAGCAGCAAAAAATCTGCGCTTCCTAAGTCAATTCCGCTTTTTTCCACCGGAAGGCGAAACCAAAACAAACAATCAGCCGCAGCTTAAAAAATCTGCGCTTCCCAAGCCATTCCGTTATTTCCACCGGAAGGCCAAATCAAAACAAACAATCAGAGCAGCAGCCTCTACAAAACACGTTTTTCCAGCCTCTCCGTATTATTTACCGGAGCAGCATTAACAATCTCCGCTTTCTATTTAGTCTCTCCGTCTTATTTACCGGAGGTACGAACAATTAAAGCAGGAATAATCTACGCTTTTCCAGCCTCTCCGACTTATTTATCAGAGCCGGAACCCTTTCTAAACAATCTGAGCATCAACCTTGAAAATCTGTGATTTGTCGTGATTTTACGATTCTTAAGAATCTTAACTGAGAGATTCACTCAGACACGTCTATCAATCATGACTGACTTTGGTTTGTCTAGTATTGCCAAAATAACAAACATTGCCATAGAAATTTATTTTATTTTATTTATCTTCAGTGTTGCCGAATTTTTTATTTTGTTTTTATTAGGGGAAAACTGTATAAGACGCAGCAGTTAAGCAAAATCGCTATTTACAGCGATACTAATCGTCTAAGAACCTAATTGAAAGTTTACGATGATTCAGGGATTAGATTTACGTATTATCATAAAGATAAAATATGATAAAAACACGATTTTGATTGTATTTATGTAAAAATCTTGAACAGCCAGAAAACAAACTGCGGGGTAGAACGCCAAACCAAGTGGACGGAACGCACCATATGGAAAGGGTGGTGAGAAAAGAACAATGATTATTCGAAATGTAATAATTGAAACATCAAATGTTTAATTACATGTTCATTGTATTTTTGAAAACCAACCATACTTTGGCAAAAAATCATTTATTATCCAACGAATTTTACAACCCATTTGATGTATCGTGTAAATTGTTTAATCAAGTTTGTGTTTGTTTTGATTACAATATAAGTAAAGATAGTTTTAAGCATAGATTAAGAAATCAGTCTGAATGATATTAAGTTGTCGAAGACCGTGAACAATAAATAAATAAAACAATAAAGAAATTATTGTTAAACTTATCGAAAATTTCGCTTTTCAAAATACACTTTTCTACATCCTTATACACAGCAAAAATTATTTCCTGTGAAATTACGCAAATAACCTGTAACAAAAAGGAGCAGGACATTTACCGTAATTTTACAGGTTGAAAAACAAATTACGTGACATTTAATTTTCAGTCTACAACTTTTTTACTGGACATTTGCTGTAATAATAAATGAATCTTCGTTAACTTTCAAGGAAAACAATTTAAAATTACAGGTTTTGTTAATCTTTTTCGAGTCGAATATTGGTGCAACTTTTTGACTCGAAGAAGGACGAAATTTGTTATAATTATGCATTTATACCGTTATTTGGGAGTCAGCAAATAAAAAGAATGACATTTTGTTTTGATATTTGGGTTTTTTCAAAAGTTTACAGCATTCTAAATTTGAGGGTAGAACACGTGGTCTTGCGCGCATTTTGCCCCAATTTCGATATAATTGTTTTTAGTTTAAATTTGTGGGAAGTAAGAAAAATACAATAAAATATTTATAGTCCTCCGAAAGTGCATACCAGTGGAAAAACGATGAGCTATAGTTTCATCAGATTGCACAAGCTAGTTTACCATAAAACCTTATATGTTGCCCATTAAAAATAACAAGTTTCACACAGATTCCATTAAATCTTCTGTTTCTTATAACTGAAATGGTTTTTGTGAACTTTCCAACTAATAAATGATGAAAAAGCTTATTTGCTACAATAAAAATGAAGAAAAACTTCATTCGAAGCCATAGGTTAGTGTATTTTTGAGAAAAAATGGCATGTGCCATCTTACCCCGCTGGTGCGTCTTGTACTGTTTTTCCCTAAATTTGATTTATTTCCGCATATCCTTCATCTCATCTCTACAATATGTAGTTGCAAAACCGATACAAAACGACCGATTTGTTGGGAGAAACTTCCAGGCATAACTGGAATAGAAAACAAGATAGAACGAAACATACAAATAACGAAAACTTACTGAAAAATGCACTATTTTCGATAACCACCAACAATGATTGAATATTGAGCAATACTTTTTGAACTAATGGTGTTTGAATTTCTATTATGGTTTTTCTTGGATGTCTCAAACACGTTTTTCTCGATTTGAGCAAACTACTGATTTCGCCTTTATGAAATGTTACGCGAGTCGTTTTTTTTACATGGGGTTTTACAGCTGTACACGCTGGTGGTGATCTCTCTTTTTAAAATAGACTCATTGAGAATAGCGCTTACCTCCTGGGCTGATGGACATGAGTTAAAGCCCAAGAACACCCATTTCCCTGATCCTTTGCCGAAAGTAACCGAGACATCCGTGTGGCATCTTGAAAAATAAGATAAACTCACTTAATGAGATGAGTGTTCCAAGAGAGTTAGTCTAGAGAGAAACGGCAAACAGAGAACAGCAGAGATATCACATTGGCGACCTGCACGGAGCACTGCCTTTCCTTCGGAAAGAGTATTCTGAATTTTTTTTGGATCGAGGGAAGGACAGTGACAGCATGATGTTGGTACAGGGACGATGGCGATGGAAGGCCGGTTGTGATGAAAGGACGATGGTGATGGAAGAGCGATGGCGATGCATCACGGTGGTGGTTCCCGGACGTTGGTTGTGAAGTTTATCCCTGGTAGAGTTGGCAAGATGGTAAGTTGTCGGAGGTGGAAAGTTTGCCAAACCGAAGACGATTGAATGTTTTTAATACTGTGAGACGCAGAAATAAAACATTTCATTTATATCCTGAATAAAACATTTAAAACATATCCTGAAACTTAACAAACCTGAATCTGAGAACAAGCTCATGATCAGGACTGCATAAAAAAACCTGAATCCGAGTACATATAAGCTCATGGTCAGGTGTGGATGGAATAACTTGAATCTGAGTATAAGCTCATGGCCAGGTCGAAAATAAAACAAAAATCTGAGTAAAGGCTCATGGTCAGGTGACAATGAAAAAAAAAAACAAATCCTGAATCTGAGAATCAGCTATGATCAGGTTTAAATGAAAAAAATCCTGAATCTGAGAATAAGCTCATGGTCAGGTCGGCATGGAAAGAATCCTAAATCATAAAACAAACGAGACCGTAAAAAGAAAACAAAAGGGGTGAGGAATTGTTATGATGCTTATTTAATTAGAAACAATCATCGCAATGTGTGAAAATTTAAGAGAAGAATTAGAAAAAATATGATGGATCAAGAATAAACAAAAATAAGAGATATTAACTTTATTGATCTATTGAAACTGTTCGTTAAAGAGAGAGAAAGAAACTCGAAAGACATCAAAGTTAAAAATAAAATGGCAAAAGAGGCAATTAACATGAAAATGAAACTAATAAAAAAAAAAGAAATGAAAAGGAAAACATTGGGAGCTAAAATATCAGTAATGAACATAAAATACAAGAAGATAATAATAGAAAACTAGGCTGAAAAAAGGTTTGAAAAAAAGTTATAGAAAAAAAGAACCAAACATTTGTAAAGAGGGGAAGAGATGAATAGAATAAATGATAAGAAGATAGAAAACACAAAAACAAACATAGTGAGAAAACTAAAAAAAACAGATTGTAATGTTGTTAAGAAAGGTAACAAAAACAATCAAAATTAGGAAATAGAAAAAAGACTGAATAAAAGGATAGATACAAGTGAACGATTTTTGTGCAAAGGGAGAGTGTGGCATCCTGAAGAATAAGATAAAATCACGTAATGAGATGAGTGTTCTAAGAGTATGGAACAGTATAAATATTGGGCATACGCGAGAGCTAGAGTCAGTCTAGAGAGAAACAGCAAACAGAGAACATCAGAGATATCACAATCCGTTATGTGTTATGTCAATGCAACTAAAAAATCCCTTTTGACCATTTGAACTAAAGAGACTATGTTTACTATAGGCACGTTAATTTGAACCATCTGGAACTTGAGAAAATGAAATTATAATGTCATAACTCCCCCCTGAAAAATAAAATTTTAACATATTAAGCAAGTAAAATATAGGTTTTACAGTATTATTTATAAATCTGTTTCTTTAAAAGAAAAATATATCCGAACTCTGGACAAGCAAATAGAAAAAAAAATATTTCCAACCGATCTAACGGCTTTTCGTGTGTCTTCACAACTTTTTTTCTCATCTAGGCCAACAGACCACACGGTAAATGTTTATATCACTGAGGATGAACTCAGTAAATTCCCCGCAGCCTCCGCATTGATATTGATAAAAATCTTTCCTTCTCCAAACATCAATGAAACGCTATGACGCGCCAACAACCTAGCGACCCACCATCATCTGACGACTGACTCATCTCGTAATCCGAAATCTTTTACAACTTGCTCCTTTTATTTATGCCCCATATCTTTGGTTGGTCGCATTCCTGGCTGAAAACAGATTTTTTCCAGCTTCCATCTAGGACTTTGTGCTAAGAAGCCAAGCGAGAAGGCAGAAGAAAATTCCTTACCTGTTTTCACTCGTTCAACTCTTTTCCAAAGGCAACAAGTCGCAAATGTTTCGGAAAAACCCGACCTCCCCCAATGTCTACAACCTGCCACCTGTAACTGTAGAACTGGGACCGGAAAACCCCTTTAATTCTTCCCTTCTTTGGATCCAAGTTCCATGTTGTTTGGAAAGTTCGAAATACGATTAGATTTTAACTCGATTGCAAACACCATTCCTCCTTTCTTGAGAAAGATTGTGCGGTTTGAGAATGGCAAAAATATAAGACATGATACCCAGCTTCCTTCCTCTGAGGACGGAAAACCCGATTCCTCGGAAGACTTTTGATAAACGCTGTACATATTTGTGAATACTGACTTTCGGCGGTGAAGGAAAGGTTAAAAACATATTTTAAAGATAAACGACTAACTCATTTCGGAAGACATATTTGACCTTCTCAACGAGTTACTGCACTTTGAAAAGGAGATTTTCAACAATTTTCCACTCAACGTTTATGTACATATACAGAAAAAAGAATCTCGAACTCGGAATTAACCATCATTTGAAAAAATAACATTTTCAAATGTTTCACCAGCAGGTACTCTTTTTTATGACCAAGTCTCAGTAGGCTACATCCGTTATCATTCTTTGTCAGAGTTTCAAAGTTTGTGCAGTCAGTTGATCTGTGTTTAAATTATTTTTCTCAACTTAAAAAAAATATGAGCAGCTATGAAGATCGATTTGATCAAAAGCAGGACCGAACACGGTAACTTTTATTTAATCTACATACATTTGAAAGAGTTGAATAGTAACGTTTTCCCCCCTTCATACAGCCGAGTCAACAACGCTGTCTTCATCTCGAAGGAACGCTACTCGAAGGACAGCTCAGAGGATGACAGCGATTCGAACTCGATGATATCGACATTGACCAGCGAAACGTTACGACCGTCTTACGGAATTCCCGGAGGGTTTGGGGATGAAGATGTAATCCGTCGTCAACCAAATCGCAAACAACTATCTTCCGGAAAATCATAACCTCCCACTTTTTCTCTCCCCATCCACAGAATTCAGATTCAAGCTCCAGCACCACGGTTCCCCTTGGTAAGCATCGACATCCCCGTTCCTACGATCCGGAGGCTTACAAGAAGTGGCTCAAAGCAAAGAATGAAGCCGCCCGGAAGCGGAGAGAAAACGAACGCACCAAGAAAAAGCGAGAAGAGATGCGCAAGAAGCTGGAAGAGGAAAAACGCAAACAGGAGAGCGACGAGAAAATGAAACGGTGGCTCGAGCGTAAGGAACAGGAAAAACGAAAGAAGGAACAGAAACAGAAAGAAAAAGTACAAAAGGAGGACAACAACAAGACCAAAACGATCGGCAAGTGGATCTCGAGCGACGAAAGCCAGTCCAACTTCAAAGTGTGGCTTAGCCGAGTGAGACAACAGAACGAAGGTAGAGCTCGTTAGTATTGGTGTTATCCTTGGTATAATTATAATTTAATTGGTCCAGTTTGATAAATTTTGTCAATTGTTTCAATTTTTTTTTCAATTTGGTCACTTTTGTCTGTTTTGACAAATTCAAAAAAATATTCGAAACTGCCTGAGTTTTTGAAATTTGTTCATTAGTCAATTTGTTATTCTAAATTTATCAATTTGTTCATTTACCTTCTTGGAATTAAAAGATTAACTAAACTAAAGCAATAAATGTAATTGCTATATTATTTCATATTTAAATAACAGACTCGAGCCATTTTCCAAATAAGCTACAACGTCTTTATCTTATTTACATTATCCAGAAACCAAACTCAGAGAAATTGAAAAGCAGCGGATGGAGGAAGAATTCAAACAACAGCGCAAAGAGCTCTCCACCATGTTCTACGAGGAATGGCTGAAAACGTCCAAAAATAAGCCGAAACCGGTGCCCTTGAACCAAGGAACAGAATCGCTGCGGGGTTCCATTTCGAAAATGTTTATCAATCCGAAACCTTGGCAGAGCAATATTGACTAGGTCGCGGCCATTTTTGTTGACGGTTGTCTAACTCCAGGAGAATCCCAGTGTGCGACGACGACCTTTACGACTTGCCGTGATTGCCAATTAACAAGCAAGCCGCCTATTATTTCCGTTATTGTTTCTTCTAGACGTTAGTCGTAATGAAAGACAATAAATTTCCTGTATTTAGAGATATTCTCATGGATTAGGTAAACAACGCCTCCTTCGATTACCCTGCCCACAAACTTCCTAGCCTTAAATGTGTTTGGAATCCATTCTAAAACCCTGAAGTAACAATTGAAAAACCTTTATGAATTATTGGTTCAACCGTTGCAATCTTTTTGCTGTTTCCTTTTCCTTCCTTTTGACTGAGAACTGCAATTGAGATTCTAACCGCTCGCAAATGAACACTATTTCACCTGACTTTGCTGCCTTACGGTGAAAGCACTATGCTAATAAAGCGTTTCCGGTTCTGGAAGCGGTTTGAATCCTGGCACCCAAGAAACCTTCACCCTGGATTCGAAAGACCAACAAAAAAGAAATACTAAACCTCCAGGCATGCAAGCAAGCAAGACGCGATAGAATAATATTCATTTCGTGAGCCGACTGAAACGCCTTCCCGCTATTAATAAACAGCGATGATTTACCGCTTTTTACAATGCCAAGAAACGTGTTGCCATTGTGAAAAGTGGAAATCGATGATTTTCAATTTTACTAAAAACCTGGTCGGATTGGAGCTGCGAATCACACCGTGATTCGCAGCTCGACCAACAGCCGATCACAATCAAATCGGTGATTATCCTTTTTTACAACCGTCAAGTGGTGGGGAGCAAGCTTGGTGAGTTTGAAAAAAAAAATGTCAATCAAATAACAACCGAGCGATGTCATTTCCGGCGTGACCGTCAGCCGGCGACAAACAACCGGTTCGTTGCAGTTGGTCCGATTTTTGCGTTCTTATGCTTTTTGTTTATTCACCTTTGGTGCCCCACTAGAACGGGCTTAAACTTTAGCTAGGTACATTCATTTTGCAAATAAGAGGTGCTTCGACGTCGGGGACATTGTGGAATTATATCTCAACAACCCAAATCCACTGTAATGGCTTCTACGTATAATACTTTGAAATTGAAATTAAAAAAAATGAGAACTTATATCAATTATTTCCCAAATTGATTAGCCCTTTTTTTTTTTAAGACAAACAGTTTTTTTTCATAACACATTACCAATCTGCGGATTTTGGGAGCATACTCCGTTGTTTTTGGTAAATGTTAGTGCAAAGTTGAGTTTATAATAATGATTTTCTGTATATTAGTCTACATTTATTTACATACTTCTACGATCGAAAGTAAAATGAAAAATTACGAAAAATTTATGAAAAATTTATGAAAAATTTATGAAAAATGACCAAACAACAAAAACGCCTGTTTTCTCGGAATTTGTTTTTTTTTTGCACTGGTACCTACCACTAGAATAAGGTTGCCAGATTTTTTTCCACTCCCATCCGGGCCTAGCAATTCCGGGCATTTTTTAAAAAAAAACCTGGCAAAATCCGGGCATGGATTTCAATTTTTCAAATCCAAAAACCGGGCAAAATTAAGGTGTTATTATATATAAAAGCAAAGAAAAAATGCCAAAAAAAATTAAATTAATATTTTATTAATGTAATTGCAGACTTCCAAAAACTTTTTAGATCACTTAAATATTTAGAGGTTTATAAAAGTAAATCAGCGAAATTATTTGAAACACCGTTGAAAATTTCCATACCGTTAATCGATTTTGCTGAAACTTACTTAAAAACTTTGATTTTTTTTTTGGTTTCTTTGTGAAAATTGTGAAACAATCCGGGCAATATCCGGACTTTTTTCACGATATCCGGGCAACCGGGCCGGACCGGACTTTCTCGAAATTTTGCATCAAATATCCGGGCAAACCCGGATAAAACCGGGCAATCTGGCAAGCTTACACTAGAATGACTTTCAATTGAAGGGACACGTAAAAATTATAATAGTAATGCAATAATCATGCTTAGGTAAAGTTACATCTGAATTGTTACAGCTCAGGCAACCGAAAGACTATTAAATAATAGGCCTCCGGTCAGTAATGTGTTAAATATCAACAAAAATTAAGTCTTTAAGTAAAAGAAATAAATTGATGAGAAAACTCTGGCTTGTTGGACGTTTCAAATTGAACGTGATTTTGTACTCACAAAAAATGTTTGAATCGGTTTTTAGACACACAGGACATTGCTCGAATCAGCAGTTCAGCTATTGACAGTTCGAACAGATCAGCTCAAACGTAATGGATCGGACCATGAATTGGCAACCTGGCAACTTGTTCTGAAACGAGGAATTACATCGCCGGTGTCATCAAGACAGTATGCGGATATCGAGATGCTGGGAGCAAAAGTAAAGATACCCTGCAAAAAGAGGTTCGTTGAATAGCTCTTGATTGAAAACCCGCCGCTTGTGGACGAGGAGAAAATGGATCGGGTTCTAGAGGACCTAAACCGGGCAATCGCTGTGGTTGACGAGAAGTGCATCCGACGTGTTCCTGTGTTTATCACAGTTTGTCTCCACACCTAGATCAAGCAGCTGATCAGAACAAGGACATCACTTCAAAATGAAAATTGGCCACACTTTGCGAACCATTTCACCTGATAAAGCAGATACGTTAGGGAACCACACGTATTCCTCGCGTATGCTTGGCTCGAACAGCCTCTAACAATTTTCGGCATGAAGGACTTGCGTAAGTAAAAGCCTTATTTCAAGTAGTTTTGATTTTTCAGCAAAAATTGTTCATTTTAGCAAATTTTGAATAGGTCGAATGCGCCAAATGTAAACAAACTGAGTTATCAGCTGGGTGAATAAGTACGTTCGAAGACCTACATTTTGATTGTACAAAGTTATCTGAAGGATATTTGGTTTTTGAGAAATAAAGGAAACAAAATAATATTTTTTCTGGGAGCTTATGGAGCTGTCAAACTTTGAACGCGTTTTTCTCGAAACAGTGATGTTGGCTCATTCGCCGTATTCAAAATTCGATACCGAAATTAGAACTCTATCGAAAACTCTTTAGGAACATCTTTCTATCAATTAAAATTAAATAAGTTTATTATTTCAATTTTTCTTATTCGGTTTATTGAAGATCAGTATGATTAAAAACAATGGTCATCATGGTTAACATTAGTCAAAAAATTATGTTTTAAAAATGATGTTATTGTCAGAAAGACACTGCCAAATACAGCCAAAAGAAAGGGGGATAACCTTCTGCCCAAATTTTTCCATAGAATCGTGCAGTCGGCCTCATCCACCTGGACGCGTTCCTGAATTCTGCTTGACGTAAGTTTCTTCGTCCATTAAGATGCACCTGTTGCTGTTGTCCAGAATCCGCTCGTAAAGTTTCCGTGCCCTTGTTTTTGTTTTTTTTTGTAGCGGCCCACCACACTCCCCCACACCAAAAAGCTCATTAGACACATTCCACCGTGACGTGAAATCGTTTTTCCGGACTTTTCTGCACTGTTATCATTCTAGAAGTCAACCAATTCACTTGAAAATGAAAAAAAAATTGTAGCAAACGGTCGCAAATTGAATTTCCTTCAAAATGAACATAATTTGGTCATTGTAAAATTTTAGTTGTTTTTGTTATGATTGATTACTTTTGTGACGTGAATTCACGCTAGAATTAACCATTTTGGACTTTAGTACATACAACTTTTATTTTCTGCTCTCTCTTTGGAAATAGAATATCGGTGTCTTCCAATGAGTTGTAAAAAAAACAATTACCCACAATTTGATGTACATAGCATCTCGATTGAACAACAATGAACGAAGTTATGCTTATTTGAAGTTGTGACGTGAATTCACTCAGTTCAAACAGAACAGGGTAGTTGACTGGATTCACGTCACGAAATATAAAGTTATACTGAGGTTATACTGAACCATTCTTTGGAGTCTTCAAATTTCATGTACACTTTCAAAAACGATATTTTGTTGTTCCGACTTTTACAATCATAAATTTTCAGTATCTGCACCTAACTTTTTCATTATTTTGATTGGCACTTGAATAGCAACATATTGAGGGATCATGTGTTAAAATTACTACTGTCTTCATTTAAAGATTCACAAAAAAAAAATTTTTTTTTTTCAATCTTTTTGTATATTTATTTGAAAATAATAAACTTATTAAAAAAATCAACAAAATTATGCTTGATTTGTTAAAATCCGATCATCTGGAGGGTCAAAACAGCTTTCAGAGCACATTTTTCATATAAAATTTAACAAAAAATCAAATTTTGTGACGTGAATTCACTCATTCGCGCTGTTGTAACTCAGCTAGATTACAACCGATTTCTATAAATTTTAGAGTTTTAGAATCGTCTTATCATTTTCAAAGAAAATCTCATTTTTTGTTTAAAAAAAAGTCAGAGTTTTCTCGTAAAATAAAAAACTTCCCTTTTATTATGACGTGAATTCACTCATTTGCGACTGTTTTTGATCGCTTTTCAAACTAACTACATCGAATATAGACAAATTCTTTTTTCTACAAAATAAAGCCGTGTTTTTTGGCTTCTAAACATACTAAAAATATTTCCAAAAAAAATCATCCATATATTAAAATTAAGGATTTTGTAAAAGTTGTCAAAAACACCACTTTTTTCAACAATAAAACTGATTTTCAAAATCATCTAGAACCTGTGTAAAAAAACTTTTTTTTCTTTTTTCCGTTGGTTTTGGGTGATTTGAATTATCAAAATTATAGACAATTTTGAGATTTTTTGATACGTGAACGGATAAAAATCACTTTTGAGCGGTACCAGCGCGTGGAATGTGTCATTAGAGCCCGCTGGTAATGGACGCTACTGTTCTCAGCACGTCTGGCAGCAACAAAAAATAATAAAAAACGCGAGCAAAATTTTACTCATGCTGAGAATTGAAATGTTTAAATTTAGTGCGCGGAAATGTAATGATAATACTATATTAAATACTACATGGATCTCAATGGAAAACAGATTTCCTTTAAAGAGATACACTATTTGATATTAATACTACTAAGCAAACATTTGATAAAATAAGAAATTATAATTTAAATAATTAATAAAAAAAAACAAAGAACACACAAAATAAAACTTAATTGCTACAAAAATTCACAAAAATTTTAATTATAAAAGAAGTTTTTAACGATTCAATTTTCTTTTAATAGCTGTATTACTTTGATTTTGAACGTGGAACGGTTGTTGATGGTTTTTATTTCATTAGGCAAAGCATTGTACTTAGTTGGACCAATAAATGATATTCTTTTTTGAACTAAGGATGTCATGGATCGGCTTCGTTGTAGAAAATCTGACTGGCGAGTGTTATGAGTACGCAATCCCGTTGTAAAATGGATGTTTTGATTACTGAAACTTGTGTGTAATTTGTCGTAGAAAAATATTATAGTTTGTAAATCACAAAGGTTTTTTAATGGAAGAATGTTATGTGCTCTTAAGGTGTAGAGCTTTTGGGTAGGAAAGAGTAACGGGAGTCTATAAATATTTTTCAAGCATCTATTCTGGAGAATTTGAAGTTTTTGTAAATTTGACAAGGAAGCTCTTCCCCATATCATAATAAGATAGTTAATATGAGAGTGAATAAACGCAAAGTAAAATTTCAATAAAACATGTTGAGGCACAAAATTTCTCAATTTCCTTAGGATTCCAAAGAGAAGAAATTTTTTTCTCTAGATATTCTGTGTGACGACTCCAAGAAAGAGTTTCATCTTGGTAGATTCCTAAATATTTAAAGCATTTTACCCTCTCAATAAGATTTCCATTTATCGTTGGGTCAATATTCGGAAGTAATCTTTTATGTGAAGAATGAAATAACATGTATTTGGTTTTCGTATACTTGAGTGAGAGCAAGTAAGTATTAAAGTATAAAGCAAGTATAAAGAGCAAGTATAAAGAATAAAGAATAAAGAATAAAGAAAATATTTAGATAACAATTTCAAGTCATTTTCAATTTGTTGAATGATAATATCAGTTGATGCTGCTGAGTAAGAAATTGCTGTATCATCAGCGAATAGGCGTGCTGTGCCTTTTAATGGTAAGTTACAGAGATCATTAACATACAACAAAAAAAGTAACGGACCTATATTGCTACCTTGTGGTACATCAATATCAATATTTCTTAACACGCTTTTGATATTTTCAATCACTACAAATTACTTCCGCTCCTCTAAGTAACTGCGAAGGATATTATTAGCTGTTTCTCTTATTCCATATTTGTCTGGTTTGGATAGTAATATTTCGTGATTCAATGTATCGAAAGCTTTTTAAAGGTCCAAAAACAATGCTCCCACAATATTTTTAGAATCAATTTTAGATATAATAGTGTCGACTAGTTCTGAGATGGCAATTAGTGTGCTTGAGCCGGATCTAAAACCATATTGCAGCTTATAAAATATGTCATGCTGGTTCAGTAAATTTACATTTCTGGTCACAAGAAGTTTTTCAAACACTTTACTAAAAAACACTTAAAGTAGATATTGGACGGTAGTTGTTTACATCATGGGAATCGCCAGCCTTAAAAACCGGAATTTTGAGGTATTCAGGATAAATTCCAGTCTCTAAAATGTGATTACTTACTGGGAAATTATCAGGTCCACAGCCCTTCTTATTTTTAAGGGATATAATGACTACCCTTACCTGATTCACAGTAGCTGGATGTAAAATTATTGTATTTTGTACATGTTCAATACGGGATAAATGGTCAGAGCCAGGGTCAATTGGAATTTCCTCAGCTAACCTTTTTCCAATTGTGGAAAAGTGCCTATTCAATTTTTCACAAACCTCTAAATTGTTGGTAGTGCTGCCTTCTTCATCAGACAGGTTGTTTGATGTGGTTGGTTTGTTTTTACCCATGAGTGTGTTTATATTTCTCCATAGCTCCGAATGTGAAATGCGAATGTGTGTGTTTATTCTCGAGATTGTTTCTCTACTGATTTCTTAGGACCTTCCGCTTCTTATACGTCTTCAAAGAGTTTCTGGCCATGATTCTCTGAATCATCCAGATCACGCGTTGATGCCGATCGGTTACGTTTGATATGAGTGACAGCATCCAACTGGGGCTGACTGGAACCAGGTTTCTTCCGGATCTAGGCAGATCCTTCAAGAACGACTCGAAGCCATATTTGTCGATGATGTTTTTCACCCTTTTCAGTGCACCAAGTGTGCAGAATTTTCTTTCTAGTTTCATGATCAATACGAACCATAGCGGACACGAGAAACTTATCCGAACAAATTGATTCCACAACACTTTTTAAGCATGTAAACAAACTTTTGCTTTCATGCACACAGAACAATGTTCACCCATTTTTAAGAAAAATAGTTTTAAAAGTTGCTAATGACTTTTCGATACACTTCTTAATCGGCTCTTTATCAAGCATATTTTCCAGCTCGACAGACGTTTCGCAAGGTAGTCTGCTGGGTTCTCTCCAGTATACTTGTATGTACATATCTGATATCCCTATTCTCTGTGAATGGCTGTGTGTTCTTCCTTTTGGCGGATGACACTGCAATTATTGTCAAGGAAATAAGACTACGCGAAGAAATGGAAAATAAAAATCCACACCTCCAAAACACAAACCTGCAGAGGCAATCTCCAAACTGACCCCTGCTTAATTTTAGGTAGTGACTAGGGATGGCACAAGGGTGGCGTGATCCGCTGAAGTCCCCTCCTTGTATTGTGATCGACTGAAGCGATATCCGGAAAAATCCGGTTGAAATTCTTTATTTAAAAAATCACGAAAAGGTGAAAAATCATTTACTTCAAATTTTTCTTTTATCAAGACATAATCTTTTTTTCCATTGGTAAGAACGTCAACTGCCGTAGGAACCATATTTCTTCGGAATCATTTTACTAATTTTCTATCTACAGGCCCCTTCAATTGTATGCTCTAGCAATGCTCTAGGTAAATTGGACCACAAGGAAGCGTTTTCCATCGATAACGCAAAACTGATGCAAATGCACATGGGACTCATATGCGAATAGGGGCAGAATTGTGTAGTGAAAGTTCTCACGTTGGTACAACCCTTCTCCGGGAAGCTGACCAGACTGATCAAGGCGACACGCTGGATGGAACGCAGTGCGTGTGCGGATCTCGGATGAATTGTCGAGTTCATTCCATTCGAGCTTCGAATCGGGCTTCGACAAGGCGATGGTCTATCCTGCATGATGTTCAACGTGGCGCTAGAAGGTGTTATTCGATGAGCGGGGGCGAAATGCGTGGCGTGATTTTCAACAGATTCAGTCAACTCATTTGATATGCCGATGACATTGACATATTCGGCAGATCAGGAAGGATTGGGTTAAGGATTCATACGTCCAAGACGAAGTATCTGCTGGCCTGCAATATCAAGACCGACCGAGCCCGCTTGTCCAGTAATGGACTGGAGACAGTCGAAGATAGTCAATCTCGGCTCACTGGTGACCGTAGACAATAACACCAGCCGTGAGATCCGGCGGCGAATTATCAGCGGAAGTCGTGCCTACTATGGACTTCACAAGCAACTGCAGTCGAGAAGACTTATCCTCCGCACAAAGTATAACCTTTACACAACGCTTATTAGACCGGTTGTCCTCTACGGGCACGAGACGTGGATATTGCTCGAGGAGAACCTGCGCACACTCGTAGTATTCGACAGACGAGTGTTAAGCAGCATCTTTGGCGGCGTGTAGAAGAACGGAGTGTGGAGGCGAAGGATGAACCACGAGCTCGCGCGACTCTACGGCGAACCCAGTATACAGAAGGTGGCGAAGTCTGGTCGGATACGCTGGGCAGGAATGTTGCAAGAATGCCGGACGACTGTCCTGCAAAACAGGTGTTCGCTCCAATCCGGTAGGAACGAGACGAGCAGGGGCGCAACGAGCGAGGTGGTTAGACCAAGTGGAGCGTTATCTGGCGAATGAGGGATGCCCGAGAAGTTGGAGAATGGTTGCCATGAACCGAATGAATTGGAGGAATATTGTCCATCAGGCTATGTCGTGAGACGGAACACCAAATAAATAAATAAATAAATAGTACACGTCATTCCAAAGATCTTCTGAAAATTAACAAAAAATAAACCAAAACCAAATCAGATTGTATAGCTGGTTTGGTGTTTACTGTAATTTTAAAAACAAATAAAAAAAACACGAAAGTTTAAAATATCTTTAAAAACCTTTTATACTTCAAATTAATCTGTTAATAGATTTTTTTTTCTTTTTTTTTTATTGTGCGAGGTCCATGTTGTCGCTAGAGCGAATTTATAGACTCCCTAAGGGCCCGAGGAAAACCACCCTATGTTCCAGTGAGAGATATGCTGGCTCTGATAGATTTGGACTACATGTCCGAAATGTATCTTTTCCTAAAAGCTATTGATCTTCGTCTAAAATTCTTTTTATTTTCATATTTCCCTATCTTTTTGCTTTTCTATTCTTATAAAAAGTGATGAACTAGATTTAGGCACACAATTTTAAACAACAAAACGAGTTTGGCTCCTTGAAGCCTAAAGGTATGAGCCGTTTCAAATAAGGAATTTACAAAAAAAAAAAACACACACTTTGTTTCTATAATTAACATTTTGAAAGCCTTGTACGCTTGTACATTGTACATTGTACCTTGTACCTGAAAGATAACATACATCTTATAATAAATCTTAATGACTAATCTATATTGATTTGTTTTACCGTAGTAACAAACAACCTTTGCTACGAGGGCTTTTTTTGGGAATTCCATACAAGTACTCGGTAATCAACCAAACAGATGGAATTCGATTGAAAAACCCAACGAATAGATAATTGAAACGAGGGGATGCTTCGTTGTTGTTTGTTTTCTGAAGAATAATTACGTAAATCTGTTGAGAGATTTTATCAAAATCTGCAAATAAAAAATGTTTTTGTTCTTTTTTTTCAATAACAACAGAGATGATAAATGATGTTGAAGAGTTCATTTCGTATGAAATTATCCTTGTCTCTATTGCAAAATTGTATAACCATATAAACAAGTGAATAATAAAAATCTTTCCTGAAAAGTTTAAAACAGAATTCTCTTAATTGGACCATAAATTCCCATACTTGAACATCATTCGGAATTTGGACCATTAGAAAAAAGCTTCACAAAACACCCCGTTGCCAAGGAAAAAACAGCTAGCTTTCATGTTGGAATAGCGAGCAACAGAAAAATCGTTCGAGCAAATATTAATCGGTTTACCACTTGCGAAAAGAATCAAGTGACCTGTGACCGGATTGGAATTCGCAGAACAGCGAAAAACAAATCAATCTCTATTACTATTGACTGCTGCATGCATCCATAGTCCAACAGAAAACCTTCACTGACCGATCATGGCCTGCTCGACTAGGCTAGTTGCCATGGGTTTCAATGAATGATGACGATTACGATTGGTGAAATTAGTTGCCCTATTGAAGGGCAGTTTTAGAGGTTTAATTAATAAACAGATTCAGTTCGATAAAAAATATTAAAAGCCCTCCGCAGAGATTGAACCAGGCCGGAACTAATCCAGGCCATCAACTGACCTGGGAATCAAATTTTCCTATATTGAGTACAACCTTTTTTCTTCATCCAGGAATCGGTGCAACCGAAAACTAATTACACCAATAACACGAATTCACTTTCACTCTCACTACTCGACCCGACCCGAGGGGACTTACTAACTAATCCTTGAGGCCTCACAAAACGACGACACGAGCCGTTCAATCAATCGGCCAAAAACGACACCGTTTTCACATTTGCTTCCCTCAATCCCTTGTAGTTAAATTAAACTGCCTCTCATTGATTGGCGAATCTGGCCTATATTTTACGCAACCCGGAATGTGGTGATGATGATGGTTTTTGGTTAGTCACACTCGTCGCTTTCTTAGTCCGACGGACACGCTTTGAGCCCGACCGATTGATGGTTTGATCGATTCGCGACAGCACTAAGTCAATTAAGCCTGGGGGTCGACTGGCTGCTGATTCAGCCATTGTCCAAACGCGTTGCTGGATGTGCGGGAGGCCCTCGTGTTATCATTCGTGTTTGGTGACAATATTTTACAATCGAATTTACTGATATGATATTGATTCGATGATGATGATGATGCGTGCCTACACGTGAAGACGACCTAATACAGGTTTTGTCTGAGCTGCGTAATGTGAGATTTTGTATGATTTTCTTTTACCTTTGTATGATTTCCTTTTACTTATCCAAAGGAAGACATATAAGAGACAATAATTTGAATGTAAAAAGGATAGCAAAAGAATAGTTTTAAAAACCTCTTTTTAAATTGTTTAATAGAACTCTTTATTCATCAAAATATGTACTGGATGTAAGTCGAAAGCCACTTTAAGATATCTATAAATAAATTCTTACACTGAACGATTATTTATAATTGAAAAATGATGATCACCTAAATTTCTTTCACAACTAAAATGTTCGAAAGCAAATTTAAGCATAAATTTTATAAATATATTTCTTTAACATATTTTCTTTGCGTTCCAAAATTTCCTTTTTTTTTTCAACGATAGATATTGTTTTAGAATAATTCCTGCACTTAAATACTGCACCATATGATACATCAAAGCAACTGGATTTTCTATGGTAATTTAAGCAACCGCGAGTGAGGCTGCTATATAGAAAGCTTGCTCTGTATATAACACATATTTACTGGTTTTTCTATAAAATGAATCAAAGTAACCATGCTTGGAAATTCAAAGATGACTAAAGGGAATAAGAAATTCGCAGAAAATGGAACCCAATCTGAGTTTGAATAGAAACAATAGACTAGCGGGTGGTAACTGAAGTTTTGATATTTCTCTTTCAAGTTGTGAAAAAATGTCAAGTGTACTTGAAAAAAATAAAGGTACATTGTCCATTGTTGAAGAAAAATTAGTGAAAGTTGAAAATGATCCATAATCGGCTGTTCGGCGATTTGTGCAGTTCGTAGAACTGTGCAACGCACTCACGAAACGCTTCTCGTTTCGACGGCAATTTGATCAAAACTTGGCAAACATAAAGAAAGAACAAAAAATACTGACGAAAAGAGGAGAAGAAAAGCCAACACATACACTTTCTCATTTTTCTCTGAGCTCGTTTATGTTTGAGTATAGAGTATTTCCTGAGACAGATTGTGGTCGGGTAACTTTTTGTTTTTGTTTTGAAAAACACCAACTGGTCGCCATTTTGATCTTTGATGATAAGCACTGTTCAATGCTTTCGTTTAAAAACCTCTTCAATTAAAAGCATTAACATACATTCGTGGATTAACTTGTTCTGAATTTACAATTAATTAAATAAAGAATCTATATTCTCCTCACCAGATGCGCTTGCAAAACCTCTACAATTGCATTGCCAAATTTATTTCGTTACTATTTGGTCATTGAATCTGCGTGATGTTGTTGTTATGTTTACCCTACCACGATATGCCGAGAAAATGTAAACATGAGAAATCTGCTGTTCGTCTAGCAAGTGGAGAAATGCCTTATTGGGACCTCGAAAAAATTCCAAAATTTTAGTTGCCACCCGTCAAGTACAACAAAACATTTCGCGTTCAACGATTCAAGGTGGACATGAGTAGTTAACCAAGCAAAGCTAAGCTAACTTAACCAAAGAAAACTATCGTGGTGTAGCAATCCTTTCAGCTATACCCAACCTTTTCGAAAACATTGTACCCGTGCACAGAAACAAAAATTTCAGATGTTCCACATGGCTTCCTTGAAAGGCCTCAATTATTCAAAGAATATAAAGATGGAAATTTTCTTAATTTTTCAAATTTTAAAACAAATAACAAAACGAAAATTGTTTTATACAAATTACACAGAAAAATTTTTACACGGTATCAAATCCGCTGTTAACTTGTACGACTTGTAATATTTTCTCTCAAATAACGTGTTAATCTGCGAGAATTGTGGAAAAAACGGTGTTTATGGCAGAAAACCGTGTAAATAGAAGTCATGTAAGAAAAATTGAGCAAAATGAATCCGGGTTAAAAAAAATCCTTAGTGTACTTTCTATGAAAAACTTTGGCTGATGGTATACGTATAAGTTTGACTATACAATATACCGCCTGGGAAATGATTTGATTGTTGCACGGCAGGCTTCAATAAAAGATTTGGGAGTTGAGCTGGACTCAGAGCTAAACTTTTCGAAGCACATACAAAAAGTTGTAACAAAGGCTAATTCAATGTTCGGAATGGTTAGCAGAATGAGTCAAGAGTTGAGTGATCCCTTTACGATTGTGTCAATTTACGTCGGATTGGTCGGTTTTGACAATCAGCTAAGCATTTCATTACCATTTCAAAATAAAAAATCTGAAACCATTGAAAATTATTAAAAAATGGCAGAGCTTTGAATAATTTCATTAAATATTTTTGCAAAGATTATATAAATTAATAAATTCCCTGGCAATGCAAAGCGGTTTCTTGAGATTTTTTATTCTCATCCTACGGTTACACATTGTAGTATACAGCTTCTGAGATCTTGTTTTGCCGTAATGTTTTGCTTATAAGTCGATAGTCCGTAACGTTTTTAAGCTTCATACACAGTTGTAGACGATATTCTCAACTCAATATCTCGAACTAGAGTGTTCTACACGGGATTTCCCTCCCGGGAATTTTCGGGAATAGAAATGATTCGGGTATTTCCGAGTCCCGGAAAACGCTAAAAAATCCCGGAAATTCCTGAAGCCAATAAAAAATGCTCAATTATTATAAACAATTTACATGATAATTAAGCAAGCAACATGATAGTTCTACCTTCATGTATGGCTTAGACTAAAACATTTTTTCTTCTAAAAACTGATTAATATTAATTTGATAAACAATGTCTTTTCGTTTGAAAACTTAGTATAAAAATGAAAATGACAAAGAATCTATAAAGCCAAACAATTCCAATAGAGTAAAGCTACGAAAATTATTTGAATGATCTATTTTGAAACACTCATCATTGAGAAAATTCGTTTCGCAAACTGCTAACAGTAGCTAAATCATCAGCAGAGAAATGACAAACAAAAGGATAGTTATCTAAAAATTGACGAGATTTGTATATAACTTCTACCGCTAGTGAAAAATCTTTCGTAATTAGGCTGGAACAAATTTCAAATCCTTCTTATGTCACTCGGAGTTGGAACATCACAAGGGAGGTAATAAAAAAAATGCAAAAAACCAATAAATTATAATAAATTGCATGAAAGCTTGTATGCAACAAAATTTTATACTATATCATTGCACCGAATCTACAAAACAAGTTTTTCGTGCGAGTAATCTTCCGGATATTTGATAAATTTTCCGAAATTTCCCTTAAACACTTTGAACTTTTATTTATTCCCTTCTTCGTGTTTTTTTTTTGAAAATTTGTAAGGGGGTGGAGGGGTGGTGTGTAGGGTGACAAAAGAAGAAATTGATATTTGCTCCGACCTAATTGAAAAATTAAGCAGAATAATCAGTCAAGTTTGTCGGTTTAAGTACTATTTAGTTTTTGGGTCTTGGGTTTTGTAATTGATAAAAGTTTGAAATGTTTTGCAATATTACTATTTTACTTGAATTTAAAAATATAAGATAAGGTTTTGAATACAGTAGAGTGTTAAAATCTTCGTGTTCAGTTTTGCTCGAGATCCCGAGAATTCCCGGAAAAAGGATCAGATTTCCCAATTCCCGGGAAAACTAAAATGGCCGGAAAATGAGCAATCTACCTCGAACGGCGAGGATGAGGTTGCGCTTGAAAATGCTATCCGCTTTTCTGTTCGTCACTGCGACTCCCGACTTTCAATTTTCCCCAGATCCGGGCTTCCTAGTTGTCGACAGACGTTCCCTTAACACTTTTATTACTTTGGTAATGATTGATTTAGCCATATTCAACGATTTTAGGTTTTCACGAGGCATGTACAAAATTTTGTTTCGTAGCTCCTCTTGCTTGGACGTCATTTTGATAACTAAAGATCTTATGCGAAAATCCAAAAAGAAGCATCATTCTATACCACACCTAAAAATGAGGGGTGTTCAGGTTTTTTTATATGAATGATTAGAAAACTACAGCGAATTGAAGTTGACTACTTTTTGATCCGAACACTTTTTATAACCAAAAAGCGAAATGACGCACGAATATCGCAGTTCGCAGTTCAGCAGTTTCAAATAGAATCAATAGACTTATATACGATATATGGTTTAGAAGCCTCCTGGAGTCACTTTTACAGTTTGTATAGCAGGGTGGCAATGTATATATGAGAAAAACTTCATCATCGAATTTAGACTGGCCATATACATTTTGAAAATTGGCAAAAAAAAAGCTGAAATGACTTAAAAATGCTAAAAATGACATGTTAACCATACGAATAATTACACAGGGCGGACTCGATTCTACGTTGACTCGATTATCCGTGTATTTTGACTCGATTATCCGATCGAAATTGACTTTATTAACATTGAAAATAAATAAGAAACCAACTTTTCAATCTAACTTTGCCTCGTTTTAAAGTAAATGCTATTTAAACTTAAGAAGGAAAGTTTTAAAACACATTACTAAATTTTAGCTCAATCTGGATTATGGTAACAATATATTTTCACTTCACCAAACATATGCAAACAATCGTCCAGTGTTCTATTAAAATCGCATTGTCAGTTCAAACCTGGAACATTGTGCTGGGCGTAATGTTTGATTAAAAATTTTCAATATATTATAGTAATGAGAAATGACTATAACAAATTGATATAATAGACGTTCTATTAGAGCAAGTTCACTGGTGTTGGGAAAAAGTGGTAGAAATTTCGACACTTACGGCACATTTTGAAAATTTTGCCATGCAAAAACATTTTCAAGATTTTTGGCCTTCTAGTTTTTTACAACACGTGTTGTATTTTCGCATGCTGTGATGCAAAAATAGCAATATTTCTATCACATACGGCTGAAATAGAAACAGTGTTGTAAAAAAATACAACACCCCAAGATCTTGAAAACATTTTTGCATGGTAAAATTTTCAAAATGTCGAATGTTCTACCACTTTTTCCCAACACCAGTGAACTTGTTCTTATGTGTTATGAGCCTACTTGGTTGAATAATGTTACTGAATCAAAGCAATCAGGCGTTGCGTGATTTCTAACATATTTCAGTTTAAATGGCAAAAGTTAAAAAAGTACGATTTTCGACAAATTCTAAAAACCTAAATGGTTACCATCTCGATGGGTTGTATTTTACTGAAATTTTCTTAGAAGGGATTACGGTTCACTTCAAAAGCATTACGGTGAGCTCCCCGAGAAAAATAACTTTACTATAAAGTCGATCTGTCCTTTAACAATCAACCTATTATCTCGCTCTCTCTCCTCTTTTTTCTAGACATCTATGTACATCTCTAAGGTAATTATTATCCACAACTACATGATTTCATTGAAGCTCTTGAAAAAAACAGTTTCATATTTCATAAATTGCAAATTTTGTGAGATAATAGTTTGTTAGTTGATCCATCATTTGAAGAAAATTGAACAAAAATTTTAATCAGAGTGAAATTTTAGAGAATTAAATATTGAAATTCTAGTGGTTTCAGTGCGCAAATACCATTTCCAAAAAATTATTAAATGTACCGTACTGTAGTGTAAGTGTACTTTTGAAAAGTGTTTCATACCCTTTTATCACATTCAGAGAAAGTTAAAAACAATTTTTCATAGATTAAATTTTTTGACTCGTCGGATTCGATTATTCGTTCCATCCAGCATTTTGGAACCCAGGTCCTGAGCCATTGAAAAATATTTTCCGTGACTTGAAAATTACTGAGTTCTAATGTACATTTTCTTTAGAAGAAACTCTCTGGAGCCACTTTCCAGTAGCATTGCAATACATCATAAAGCATCACAGTATTTTTATGTATCGAATAACTGTTTATGCAGAGAGAGAAATACAATTTCTTTTTCCATTATGATTGAACATGAAAAGCATTAGAATGAAGAATCGATTCAAGATTTAAATAAGAAATCGTTTGGCATTACGTAGTCAAAACGAGTAGTACCTAAATGTAGTCGTTCTAATATCCCTCTCGCTCTGACAACCTGAGTCATTACAATCTAATTTCAGAAACCTGATTTTATTTGGGATTTAATTGAGATCAGCATCAGTTACTCCTTCAACCAATAAAGTAAAAAGAAAAGGCGACAGCTGGAAAGCAAACGGCATGGCACAGCTACGCCATCGAACCGGAACAAAATCTATATTTTTTAAATCGCAAAAACTAAAACTGCCATTAGACGTTTTTGGTCGATAAAGTTCATTCGTCACAACACAACACCAACCCCAATCCCAACACCCCGAATCCAAACCGATGCACACAAAACTCCGAGAGCAATCAGCACGAAATGCATCCGTTCAATTAACGCAGGTTCATAAACTCTTCCACTTATTTGGCCGATAGCTGCTTTCGATAAGGTTGTACGGTATCAGGTTATCTTTCAAAAATTCGGAATAAACATGTGGTTTTTAAAGTTAAAAAATATAGTTCGAATTTAAACATATAGATTTTTAATTTAAAAATCAACTAAAATTCAAGTTTAAAAATAATTCCTTCAATTCAAGCCCCATTTATCTCAGACAAGCACCCCCTTAGTTGTGAAACTGTTAGGTGGCTCGACGACCACTTGGCTAACGTCCGACTAACGAAATGTCCCTTCCGCCATTTTCACTTATAGTAGGTCTCCCCGCCAAACCTCGCCACAATCATTGCCTGAAACGGCGTCGACGTCGGCCACCTTTTGCTCACTCCATACTCCATGCATAAAAAGTCGTCCAGACGCATTCGGCGTGACTAAATATTTTAAACCGGAATCAATGCAAACCGCATTCAAATTAGTAAGTTGGTGTATCGATGAAACTACTTTAAACGGTAGTAGGAACTTTAATCTCAAGATGTTTTCTGTCTTTGCTTAAAAATTGCTTGCGATTGAATAGAACAATCCAGACATTTGGCTTTATGAGACGATAAAAGTAAGTTTTACACCGTTAAAGATATCTAAGCATAATTTATACCTCTATTAAACTGGGGATGACTGTTTTACACGCGGTCAGGAAACACATGAGTCTGATTTATTACACACAAATCATTTGTTTCACCGAAAACGATAAGAACAACCCGTAAGAAACGTCTAGTTGGTATTCTATCTTACTATCACATATCGCAAAGTTAGCAGTTAAAGGTACACTGTTAACAAACAATCTGACTTATGAGTAGCAAATTAGAGATTAAATTTGGTAAAAATAAAAATAAGGTTAGCAAGATTAACTTAAAATAGTTTTTTTTTCCAGGAGAATTTAATCGAATAAAAGGAAAACCTGGAACATAAAGTAGCACTTTATAAAAATGAGGGTTGTGAGCCGCCTCATCAATTTTGAGAAGTAACTGTTTGTTGTGGTATTGTTTTGAATGCATGAATTTTACTGAAAAGAGATGGGAGGAATAAATTTTGAAAAGGTTTATTAAGATTGACTTTAACATTAACTTTTTTATTGAAAAGGTCGCTTATCATTTTTTTAATTTATATAAGTAAAATCAATTGCCGATAACAGTTGACAGGCCTTATTTCTTCACACCTGTTTTTAATTTTTCATGTCAAGTTTCCATTTCTTTATAGAACTGTTAACTCAATATCTATGTTCAACTTGATTCAACTTCGAGCCTGAATGTTGGCTTTTTGTTCCATTTGCTCGATTCGTTCTTCGGTTGTATAAAAAATATTGAAGCCCCCCTCTCCCTCTCCTATTTTCCTATTAGAATGAGGAACATTTGTAATACCGTAAAACGGGATACCATTGATCACCGGGGTAGCCTTGGTCAACATCATTTTTTTCCACATATTCATCAATAACTAAATCTAAAGTTGAAATATCTCAAAACTTATTTCTTTGTTTAAAAACCTCTTTGTTGAGTTGAGTTTCAAATTGGGTAAAACTTGGTTTGTTTTTGAAAATTTCAAATATAAATAAAAATGCAATTTAAAAATCTTGAAAAATCTATTTTTTCGAAGGCTCGCAAACAAACGCCCTTCCTGATGAAATCAAAGCGTTTAAAAGCATCAGGTTGATTTATGTAGTAGCAGGTAGTTTTAGTGTAGTTTTTGTTGAATTTTGAGGTAAATTTTTGATATTCAAAAAATAGGTACGTTTTCCAAGAATAAGCCAGTCTATTTAGGACAAAAGGCTAGAAACCCTATCAAATGGTAAAGTTGGAAGGAAAAATTTCAAAGGGAATAGTTTGAAGGCCTAGAGAATTTAATGAAGGTTAAATTTAATTTTTTTAGTCAAAATTTTATAAATAATATTAAAAAATTTAGCCCTTTAATGTATGCAGCATCATTGTCCATCTTTCGATTCTAATTGTTATTCGGCCTTAACACATTAAGGACCGCGATGTTGTTTGTTTCAGACTACGAAGAAATCTAAACCAAGAAACACCGAAATTTAGTAATGTATATCTCAGAATTCACTTAACCAAAAGTTACAAATTTAGTACCATTGAGCCACCGAAAGTGTTGTTTCAATTTTGTAGAGTTTCATGATTATTTTTATATTTGTTGAGTATGTTCCTTACTACCTTATTTTATCAATTACTAGTATTTGTAAATACTATGAAGGTGTTTTGTCTCCTTTATGATCCAAAAAACTCGTTAAAAACGTCAAAATAGAGACTGATTAATGTTACCCCAAAGCATCAAATTCCGAGCAAAAACGAAATCAAATTTAAAGTAGTCTAATAAAATTATGCAACCCTTTTTTATGTTCATAGGAATCCAGTATTGGTTTTACAAGTATGAAACATGCCACATTCTTCTTAAGAGACAAAATAATTGAGAAATTTTGACAAAAAAAAACCGTGATCAATCTTACCCCGTCCCTGAAATATTGTGCATCGCGTAACTTTTGATCCCATCGGTAGAACTTTTCAAAAACTTCAGACATGTTAACTTTATATTTCAATAATAACTCTGCAAAATTTAAATAAAAAGCGTTGCGTAGTTTCTGAGATATTGCAGTTCGAATGGTAAAAGTTCAAAATGTCCGATTTTCGTAGAATAACTCTATCTCTGGCCGCACAATCTTTAGAAAGCTTAAATTTTGTGTGATGATAGTGAGATAGTTGATCTATGTTACGCAGAAAATTTGGTCAAAAAATATCATCAAAGAAAAACGTTATGAAAATTGAAAGTCGAAATTACAGAAAGCGTGTTTCCAATTTCTATACCATTATGTACGGTACTGTAGATAAAGATTTACCCTACAACAATCGAAAACGCTAAAACTTGGTACATATTTTTTCAAAGCGATAAGAACAATTTCTTGGCCAAGAATCATCGCACAGTGAAGCAAGAAAACACTGAAATGAAGCTCCCTACGATGCATTATCCTATTTTCGATAAAAAATTTTCCTCTCAGACTAAGACCGTTTCGTGAGCTTGAAATTATGAAAGTTTTGACATCCGATGCTAAGAGGCTCAACGTCCAGACAACTAAACTCAATTCAACAGGTTCTACAAATTTTAGGAATTTAAATTCCCGGATTTCAGGAAAGTTGATCAGATAACTGCGACTGCAAAACATTGCACGAAATCCAATTTTCAATGAAAGCGATAATATTAAATGGTTTTTTACTTATTTCAAAAGTTATCAGAAAAACATGACTTGGTAGGCTGCGGCTGAAGGAAGACGAAGCGTTATTTTCGGTAATTTTTTTTCTTATATGTTTTTAATTACTGTTAATTTTTCAGTTGTATTTAAAAAAAAAGGCACGGCTTTTCACGACATTCATGTTCGGTTTTAATTTATCTAATTTATTAATTTCAAATTTATTGGTTTCCTGATATTTTTATTTAAAATGACATAGGGTAAAATACCTAGTTTTCGACAATTTTTGCTTGTTTTATCGAAAAAAAATAAATAAAATAATTGACTGAAGTTTTCCATTTCAAATATGATTGGTTCTATAAACCAAACTTTTTTCTAAGGGTCCGGCAATTGAAGTGCTACATTGGAACTAACAAATAATTTGATCAAAACAAAAACTTTTTCTTTCAAATTTAATACGATTCAAAATCCATTGACGCCTTACGATTAACCTCTCGCTGCAGAAGCTCAAGGCACATATTTTAAAAAGAATGCAGGTGGTTTATGTGGTATTTTATCCCAGGACTCAACTAGATGGCGCTTCAGAACTTCCAACTCGTCATGTTTTGTGGAGAAGACTTCGGGCTTCTGTATACGTTAAACCGCCAAGTCCATAAGGTTCAGGTCCGACGAACTCCCCAACCACTCCGTACTCGAAATTAACCCTCGAAAAAAAAGATTCGCACACAAAAATTGGGACCTCTTTCCTTCGTTATCCAATGCGAAGTTCTGCTGAAAATCCACCAACCAAAACCAAAATTGGGACGTTTCCAAAGTTCGAGGACATGCCGTAGAACTATTTTCGATACGTAAATTGGTCTTGAAATCGTAGGATCTTGTAAGGCTGGGCCTAAAGATCATCTTCCAAGATCCGATGGCGATTTTGATCCCGTGTATTAAAATCTATCGCCAATTTAGTGTTACTACGCCAAGAAATTCTCTCAGGGTGCATCTTTATGATCTTCAAGATGGTAGGTGTCGCCACTGTAGCTTGACGATCCCCACCATATTATACTTGGGTACTTCTGATCTCCAGGTATCTTCCAAGTGCGAGCCAAAATAAAAAAAAAATACATACACTCATTGGACAACTCACGAAATATGTCTTTCTACCGTTTCACAGCCTGGAATTAGGCAATCAAAGCACTACGTTAAGATTCAAGGGCTATTTTTCCAACAAAAAAAACACTTCATTACCAAATTAACAAAAATATCCTCTGACATCATAGACATAATGTTAACAAGGTGACAAGGTGTCATCTAGCACGGTTTTGTATACTTCACAATAATCACTCCTAAAGTTTTGTAGCAGTTCAATTGCCGGACCCTGAGTATTCTCTACCCTTTTAATTGGTCAAAAGTCTCAAAACAAAGTTTCTATTACCTTTTTACTGAAATCTCTCGATGGTCTAGTTTTCGAAATTAAATTTTGGTTTTCGACACCACGGGGTTTTTACATCATGGAAACAGTATAAAGATACAGAAGAAGATTGGTGTTGAAAAATAGAATATTAGGTGAATTTCAGCTCTAGTTTTCGACGGCTAAAAACAGGTGGAATTTCATAAAATTTTACCAAAAATATGAATTAAATAACCAAAAACACTTATTTCACAATCTTATCCATCCATTGATTGCTTTAATGTTGCCTTGATTCCAATATAGGTGAATTTCTTCATGTTTTAAAATTGCGGCTTGTGATATAGCTAGTTGGCAAGTCTGTTGTCTCCTGAGCCGATGTCCGCGAGTTCGAGCCCAAGAGTAAACATCGAACACAGTTGTACCGGATAGTTTTTCAATAACGATCCGCCAACTGCAACGTTGATAAAGTCGCGAATGCCATAAAGATGGTAAAACGACTATAACCGAAACAAAAAAAAATGTTTTAAAATCATTCTTATTTGATCGATGGTATTGAATTCATCAGGTGATTTGGAATGCTACTTTTAAATTCATGATTTACTTCTATTAAGGGGGGGGGGGGGTTTACTAGGATCTAACGGGTAAAAAACACCATTTTCACGATTTTTTTTTAGAGCATAAAATAAATACTGTCAACTTAAAATAACTCAATCCTGCATAACTGTATGGAACATTAAATTTTTTTTTACTATTCTTTATGTATGCATTGTTCAAGCAAAAATGTAATAGGAAAAATTTTGTAACCCCCATCATCAAAACTCCCGGATTTCAAGTAAGCTGATCAGTTGGTCATCGAAGTGAAACTTTTATTTTCAAAATCTTTGTAGTGCTCTACGATTTGACCAAAAAGTGCACAAATTTCCTAAATGAATTTCTGCTTATTTCAAAAGTTATTATAAAAACAAGAGCTGTTGGAACAAATTGCATATTTGGATTCTGCACTCCCAAAAAAGAAAAAATTAGCTCTTGAAATTATTTCATCTCTGAAAAATATAAATGGCCTTATGGTATCAATGATTGATTTAACTCTAAACTGACGAATTTGACAATTTTGTAACGCCTTACCACCGAAACTAGAAGAGACGGAAAAAACTGATTGTCTTTCTTAAGCTCGGTTTACAGTTCGAGTGAATATGAAAGTAATTTTTTTTTTTATTTTATCAAGAACTAAAAAACGCGACACAACTAGCATGTGTAACATGGTGAAATCGATGGGGATGATTGAAAGATGAAATTCCAGCTGGACTCTTTTCTTAAAACCTTCTAGAACTGTTTTCATTTCGATTCCCCCTGTTTTCACCGCGGAAATTTCATCATTGCGTTGAATCGAAATAAAAACAGTTCTATTGGGTTTTAAGGAACGACTCCGGCTGGAATTTAATCTTTCAACTATTCCCCATCGATTCTACTGTGTCTAGTGTCGTCGCGTTATTTAGTTATTGACGTAATAATATTTGTCACGTTCATTTTCACGTGAAGTGTAAATGGTCCTTAAGAGAAAATCACAAATCATTGACGAGAAAAAATTAAGGGTGGTGATGCCAACCCTGTCTTAATTTGTTATTTATGTGTGATATTTAATTTTTTTGGACTTCACATGCAAGAATGAAGTCAGTATTTTGCCTATTTAGGAGAAAAACTTCAAGTAATGAAGAAATCGAGATCATGTCTGTGATCATATATCTTGCTGGAATAAGCAACATACTGATCTATATCCAAGCAGATAATTTCATTATTTTGATGGCTCCAAACAAAAAAAAACTCAAATTGAAAAAATATTCATTTTTCAGAATAGTCCAGGAGACAAGGCGAATTTTCTTCGCATGTTTTCAAATATTTAAAATTAAACAGTTCAATTAATTTTTCCACAAAAAGTTTCGCTGACTGGATGTTTGAGTCAATACCCATCTCTGTGTCACATTTAAAAATAAAAGTAGATTAAAACTTTATTGAAATTTAAGACTTTTTTTATCTTATGGACTGAGTCAAATGCTCATTCTCTCGTGATGATGGCTATGACAGTTCAAGTGTGTTGAGTAAAAGTTTTCTACTACTGTTGAATATTCATAATTAGACTATTTCCAGCACAATTAGATCCGGAAAAAGTGTTGATTCCTAATTTCACAGATGTGTCAATAAAAATTCAAGCATAATATTTGAACATGAATGGGAAAGCATCTTTTCCACCTGAACAAACAAAAAAATCCAAGATTATCACAATTTGATTGTTTAGAGGAGATGTAAGTTGAGTTTAGAAATACGATCAATACAAACCAGACATCAATTGAAATGTTCGGTGGCAATATGAGCAAATTATCTTCAGTCACGTACAAAAAACAGCTGAAAATAAACAGTTACACAAGCCAGAAGATTCACTTAAAAATGAAAAAAGGGTAAAAATGTATTGAATTTTTTTTTCCCAAAAAAAGATCAGTTCTAGTAATAGTGAATCAAAATCGCTGTAGGTTTAGAATGGTTTTAATAACATACATGAAAAAGGTATAGAAACTAATTTCAAGCGTAATATAAAAAGAAAAAACGAATCATGAAAACCCCGTCGGTTAAATAAGCTGTCATATTTTCAGTTTTAAATCTCGTGTGATTATCCAAATTGGAAATTTCTTGAAGCGGCTGAGTTCAGATCAAATAGATTTACAATATAATATTGTATCAAATCGTGCGAAAATTCAAATGATATTTACTTTATCGGCAGAGGAATCGCTCACCGGAAAAAAACCGTTGCCCTGTTGAATGTCAGTAGCACCTTCGCTGACGGTAGTTAGTCAAACATTTAGCTAACGGAACGCACAAACACTCTATCTGCGGATTTATCGAACGGTTTTGCCACCACACACAGTTTAAGGGAGTGATTTATGTCCACATTTTAACCAACCCGGGGTAATTAAAACGAGCACCGGAGCACTTCGAAGGAACTATTAATTTCCGACTATGCAAACAACAAATCAAACCGTGCGACACCGAATTGCTACTAATCTGGTTACTCCAAACAACGTTGTTGTCTCTTATAATTTCACTTTCACTGAACAATTTCGGTCCCAGTCTTAGGATGGCCTATGAGATCACTAATTTTCCAAACAGTCCTCAAGATCACTTTCATCCCAAGAAACTAAAAAGCTCCCTCTGAGCTGAGGGCCAAAATAGGAAAGAAGCTTCTGCTTCCGCCAAAAGAGGAAAAGCCAAGACCTCACCCGGCTGGCTGCACAACGACGACTGACTGAAATCTGTGCCAAACGTTGACTTAAAAGCTCCGGCCTCTTGCTTTGATACGTTGTAGAAGGTAGGACCATCAAAAGAGGATCGTTTATTCTGGATGCTGCTGCTGCTGCCGGGAGCAACAAGAGAAAAAGAAGTCCACACAACCGAACAGTCGTCGCTTGTTGCTTCTGTTCTGGGCGAATCAGGAGGCGCAACAGCAGGCAGAGTGTCCCACCACCCACTTATCGGGAAAACGACGACGACGAAAGAAGTGTGAACCAAAAACCAAACCGAACCAGAGGAAAAACCCACCCATCAACCACCATCGGCAAATCATCGAAGCTCTGCTGTACGGGTTGATAATACTAATGGCGGCAAGCAACGCAACAGTAGGCCATGTTGGTTGATGGTTGGGTTCTTGTGAAGCTACTTGTTCTAGAGATTTTTTTTTCGTCATTGCTTCCTTCGTTTAACAAATCGAAGGAGGCTCGTCCGTTGTTGTCCCTTGGCGCCATCAACCAACCAACCATCGACCGGCGTAAAACATCTAAGCAAACAGTAATGGGCAGTGGCGCTTAGGATGGTTGAGGTTGAGATTGAAGAGAAAGTTGAATAAACAATATTTCTTGCGTGAGCTTTCATTACGTCGTATGAAACATCTCAAGAATTCACAGAAAACTTATACCTGTAAGTTCAGACAATTTGGAATCAAAAGCATTTTTATTGAAAGAACAGTTCAAAATATAAGCAATATAAATCGTGACGTTAGAACGAGCCACTTTTTTAACTTTTCTGTTTTTTTTTTTAAACTGTACTTCTCTGCTCTTCTATTCGATCAAACTTTATGAAAATTTCAGGAGAGAAATTAATTACAACCAACAAATCACCATTTTAGATTTTTTTTTAAATTTTAATTTCAATTAATTTCAGAGCGATTTAGTTTCGTGACGGCACAACGCGCCATATTTTTGAAACACGGTTTTGCAAAGCGTTGTGACGTCACGAGATTTTATGTTAAGCTCAAAGTATAGGTAATCATAAAATTAATGCTAAATTTACTAAAAAAAACTCAACAAATAAAGGATGTCCACTATGAAATTGCTCTAACTTTTTAACCGTTGGGTAGAATTTAATGAAAATTTGGGTGGATTTAGTTCATAGTGCAGTTTTAATATCTTGTGATCAAAACTCGCGGAAATGGAGTCGAAAGAACAGCTCGTGATCTTGCACATTCATCACGAGAACAAGGATCTCTCGCATCGTTCCATCGCTAAAACGTTGAGAATCGCGAATTCCGCCGTGTCGCGAGTAATTAAGCGGTTCGAGGAACGATTGACCACCGGTTGGAAGCTCAGAAGTGAAGGAAAAAGTATTCCGTACAACACCAAAAATCACAACCGCGAAGTTGGGGCCTTCAACCGAAACCCGAACGCCTCCGTTCGGGATGTGGCTAAGAAGCTGCACCTAAGCCGAAGTTTTGTCCAGAAGGCTAAAACTAAGGCCGGGCTTCGAAAGTTCAAGGTACAAAAGGCCCCTAATCGTGACGAGAAGCAGAACAATTCCGCCAAAACCCGTGTCAGGAAGTTGTACCTCAACATGCTGACGAAAGTTGGATGCTGCATCATGGACGACGAAACATATGTGAAGGCCGACTTCAAACAGAACCCGGCAACCTGTTTTTCACGGCCAAGAATAAGTTCAGCCCAAAGTTGCAAAAAGATCCTGGTTTGGCAAGTCATATGCACGTGCGGGAAGCGGGGTGCATCTTTTGTGACCCAGGACACGATGAACGGGCAGGTGTAGGTACATGAAAAAGTGCCTCCAGAAGCGACTGCTTCCTGTCCTGAAGGCCCACAACGTCCCAACAATCTGGTGACCGGATTTGGCCTCATGCCACTACTCCAAGGACGTGCTGAACTGTTATGCGGACAATAAGGTCAATTTCGTGCCGAATATGTTCAACCACTCCGTAGCTCTGCCCCATTGAGAAGTACTGGGCGATTATGAAGCAGCACCTTCTTAAACGACCAAAGGTAGTAAAGACAGTCGAGGAACTGAAGAAAGTATGGGTTTACATGCAGATTCACAGGCTGCACAGAATCTTATGGCCGGGGTTAAGGCCAAGGTGCGGGCATTTGCGTATGGACTGTAAATAAAATACCAGTAAAATGGTAAAATGAAGTTTAATAGCTATTTTTCAATCCCTGAAAATTTGAAGACAATCGGATGAAACTCGAATTTTACGAATCAATTTTGTTTGTAGCAATTTCATCGTGCACACCCTTTACAAGGAGGAGTGCCTGGGAAAACGTATTCTTCCGTACATTGGATCTCACGAAGGACCAGTAAAGTTATGGCCAGATTTGGCAAGCTGCCACTACAGCAAAAAGGTACTACAGTGATATCGAGACAACGGGGTGGATTTTGTCGAAAAGGACATCAACCCACCCAACTGCCCTGAATTTCGCCCTATCGAAAAAATATTGGGCAATTGTCAAGCAGAAGATGAAGAAGAATGGTAGGACGACTTAGGAAGCAACAGAGATGAAGAGATGGTGTAATAAAATGGTCGCTGAGGTCCAGGGGCGGTCCTAGAGCTGGCTCTTGGGGGGGGTGATTTTCCAAATTTTCAAAAATCAGTCAATAACGTATCTAAATACATGGCGAAAAAAAGTTCATTTGGAGAGAGCGAGTGGGGGGGGAGGGAAGGGGGGGGGTTGAGTTTATAGTTTCAAATGAGACTTAAATATTTGCTGCACACCAGACGTGTCCTTTGTCCATGGGTTGGGGGTTTTGAATTTCAAATTTCAAAAATAAATCAGAATCAAAATTTCAAATCAATTTTATTTCTGGTTAGTCATTAATATATTATTCGAAATGTTGGTTCTTATTTTGTATTTAAAAAAAATTAAGTATTTTCAAAACATCAGAAACGGAATGCGAATTTAAATTTGGAATGAAGCCATAATTTGAACCAGAAGAAAAATACATCAAATATAACACCAGATTTGATAAAAAATTAAACTTGAATTCTAACAAAAAATCAGATCAGGTCAGAATAATTGATAATAACGTTAATTTTTACATATTAATTTATTGGTTTATTTTTTGGATCCATGAGGAAAAAATGGATGACATGTGATTAAAATGCTTTTTATAAAATTCTAATCTCTCATTTTCAACATCCAAACATTTATTCTAACATCCTATTTGCCAACAATTTTCATAATTTTAAAATGTTGTTAGTTATGTTCTTTTAATTTTATAAAGTCACGGTGATTAAACTCTTCATAAATATGAAGATAAAAAAGATTAGTTTTTAACATTTGAAAATTTTTGATTCTTTTTCTAATAAAAACGTCTTACCAACATAATTCAAGAGAATGCATTTTGGTGTTTATGTTTTAATGATTGATTTAGTAGATTTTGGTGCGATGAACTCGAATCTTCAACTAGATTTTGTTTATCACCTCTTGTTTTGGTGATATGGAGTTTTAAATTTTTCAAATGAAACAGTTTTGAGTGAAGTCAATCATTCGTTAACATGAATAAAAACTGATTCTGAAAAATCTACAGTTTTTAATAATTCGGAAAGAAAAGTATTTCTGACATTACTAAAGAAAGTTTCTAAAAACAAAGATTTTATATCATTTTGAAAAAAATGCTTCAGGCTGAAAACGATTCTTTAAACATTCGTTAAAAGTCTTTTATTTTACAGAATTAAGAACATTCATTTTTTTTTTTCACAGAAGTCAAAATTACTTGCGTTCTTGGGGAAAGAAATAAGGTATTAACCCATATTTTGAATTTTAATTGTAATGTTTAAAAATTTTTTTTCAGAAAAGTGCAGAATTTACTTAAATAATTTTTAACCTATTTGAAAATAATTTCAGGCACCAACAAAAATCAAAACTTGCTCTTACATTCTTTTCATCTAAACAAATGTTGATTCTGTGGCCTTGTGCCTGAAAATGCGTGTTTGAAAAAAAATTTCATATCAGCATAAAACTTGTAATGATTCAAACATTTTTTTTATCTAAATGATTAATCATCAAAGTTGGATGAACTTGATAAGATACACTTCTTTAAAAAAAACATTATCACATGACCATGATGCACACTACTTCTCCTCTTCCCTTCAAATTTCATTGAACTAAATTTGAGTTTTGTATTAAATTTGAAATTAGAGAAATTTCAAAAACTTTCTCTACAAACATATTTTGATATCCTTTAAACAACTTATGCATCCCTTTAAAAAACAATCTGCTAATCTCTAACATTCACTGCGAACAACTGTTGATAAAAAAAAAGATCATTTTCGTCATTTGTATATTCAGCAGTTTAAAAAATTATCATTTTAAGAACTCTTTAAAGAACCTTCCGATATAAATGTAATTTTACAAATGAAAAAATACACACATTTTTATAGAAGAAAATATGAAAAAAAATCTCAATTTATCTAAAATATTTTTCTTGAGTATCTATATTAGACTAGTTCACTTTTCGGCTTTTTTCGCTGATCACAACGCCACTTACAGGGTTTGATCCTCATTCATTTTCAAGTACTCTGGCCGAATTTGAGCTCATTTGAGT
Source organism: Uranotaenia lowii (assembly GCF_029784155.1). Lineage (NCBI taxonomy): Eukaryota > Metazoa > Arthropoda > Insecta > Diptera > Culicidae > Uranotaenia > Uranotaenia lowii. Next base: position 430,448,365 of record NC_073692.1, read on the forward strand.
AAGTTTCCAGCGTGCGCTAGGAGTTTTATTGAAAAAAGTCAATTTTTCTGGAAAATTTCCGTAGATGTGTTCTAGCAAGCTGTTGTTAATATAAAATGATAATTTTATAGTGCTCGGTGATTGATATGACAAGCATTCGTATGGACCTGTTTTAGATAATTGACTAAATCAAACCGAAAAAATTTAAAAATTCATAAACTACCAACTTTTACAAAAAATTTACTTACAAGTTGAGAGCTTAAAATCAGTAGTAAATAGAAAAAAAAAATATTTTCGATATAAACTTTTCATAAAAAGATAGCCTTATTTATAACCTTTAATTTGATGTATAACACTTAATGATCGCAAGAGTGCTAGCAAAGTTATTCAAATATCTATGCAACAAATTTGATTTGATAAAATATTTTTCATTCAAGTTTGCTCCACACCAACTTGTGCACAAGAAAGGATATTTTATTCAATCAAGTACCCCATGACGGGGCCAGGAGTTAAAAAAAGCGCGCGCTTTGATCAAGTTGTAAGCAAGTCCTCTTGATGCCACGTTTTGCAGGTTGCATGATGCCAAAACTTGAATGGAGACAACATTATGATTCAAAGAATGTGATGTGAATGTTTGAATGTCTTTGCTTATACTGTTGCGATAATTAAGTGTTATACATCAAATTAAAGGTTATAAATAAGGCTATCTTTTTATGAAAAGTTTATATCGAATTTTTTTTTTCTATTTACTACTGATTTTAAGCTCTTAACTTGTAAGTAAATTTTCTGTAAAAGTTGGTAGTATATGAATTTTTAATTTTTTTCGGTTTGATTTAGTCAATTATCTAAAACAGGGTCATACGAATGCTTGTCATACCAATCACCGAGCACTATAAAATTATCATTATATATTAACAACAGCTTGCTAGAACACATCTAAGAAAATTGTTCTTGAAAATGAATGAGGATCAAACCCTGAAAGTGGCGTTGTGATCAGCGAAAAAAGCCGAAAAGTGAACTAGTCTAATCTATATATCACCGCAAAACTCTCACCGATATTTTAGTGATTCTCGTTTAGCAACAATACCTCTGAAAATCCAAACATTTATTTGAGAAAGTGTTAACAATTGCTATGAATTTAGAACTGAATATTTTATTTTTTTAAAAAATATGTTGCTAAATCTTAAATCGAAAAAACGAATTAATATAAACTCATGTTTCGATTTTTCAATTTCTAAATATAAATTTAATTCTAAACCAAAATCATTAAAATTAAATTCTTAGGTATGCAGCTTTCGGTATGTACTTTATTTTTATTTGTTTTCTCTTAAATTTCAAGCTCTCATGGATTTTAAAATTTATTGGAACTGAATCAAAAGAAATTGTTACAAATTTGAAACGAATGATTCAGTAAAAAAGTGAAAAATCGTATTTTTGCTTCGTACACTCAATATGTATATTATTATGTACTCAATAATTTCAAACTTATTGTACAATTTAAAATAAAAAAAATAATAAAGGGTTCATTTCTTAAAGCTTAAACTGTTTTCCAAAGAAAAGTCCTAATCAATTGCAATTGAAATAACGGAATTTTCAGATTGGAGCGCAGATTCAGCGTGGATTTGCAACTTAAATTAGCTTAATAATAATTCCTGCTCAAAATTTTAATCATGATTGTGTTGATGAGCTGCAGTATCGGCGATATAATTGGTGTGAATTTGGAACTCCAGCCGTGTTGGTCAAAAATTAGAAAAATGTCTTGAGCGATTACCTTGTTCCCAACCTTGTTTTTGGAGGTTTATTGTTGAACTCAATTTTTAATCAGATTTTGTTTATCACCTCAAATTTTAGAAGTAGAATTTTTGATGTTCTTAGAAAATTGAATGGATATGAATGTATAAAAAATGTATAAAAGAAGCATATATGGTCAGCAAATTAAATTAAACACTGTAAGTACCTCAACAAAAGTAATTTGGTGAAAATCGGTCTAGGGAATTGCAAGTTACAGCTGTTTTAGTTTGGCGGACCCAATTTTAAGAATTTAAGAAATTATTAAATTCTTTTATTTTAACAATCACCCCCACGGAGTGGAAAATTTTGAAAATTCGAAAGAACACCCACTAGGAAAAGTTCGAAGTTTTTATAGAAATTCCAACGTTTGCGAGTATTTTGTAACGGTTTTTTGTCGCTTGGGGGGGTGATCACCCCGATCACCCCCCCCATAGGACCGCGCCTGCTGAGGTCAGCGAACAGGATGTCCAAACTATGATGAGTGGTATTCGACAAAAAGTTCGAAATTTCATCAGAGCCACATCGGAATATTTTTTAAAATTATTTTTCCTTTAAAGTGCAATAAAAAAACCGATATTTTGAGTGCAACACCTTTTTATTTTGTTTACATAGCTCCAAGATAGACCCGTTTTAATGCGTCCAGATGATCTATGCTTTAGGTCTTTAGTTTTCAAAAAGGTGTCCAAGCAAGAGGAGAGTCAGAATCTTGTACATGCGTCGTGAAAATCCAAACTACACGCACGCAGAAATAGTAAAATCATTGAATGAGGCGAAATCAACCATCACCAAAGGAATAAAAGTTACGTTCCCCGAACGTATTTCGACAACTAGGAAGCCGGGATCTGGGGGAACTTGAAATCCGGGAGACGAACAGAAGAGTGGCTAGCACTTTCAAGCGAAACTCCAATCTCTCCATTCAAGATGTCACCAATAAATTGGGAATATCGTCTAAAACCGTACATGAAGCTTAAAAAGGATCCGGACTTTCGACTTATACGAAGGTAGTGACTACTTCGTACTGAAAAGCAAAACTTTACGGCAAAATAAAGATCTCGACATTGTTGACAAAGTTTGATTGCGTGGTGTTGGACGACGAAACCCCCGCCAAGGCAGCCCAGACAACCAGAAGTCGTATTTTATTTTACAGATAATATCGTATAGAATGTTATTTAAACTCATTTTCGTATATCTGCACCTACAATGTGCGGCCCATGCATATTCTTTATCGTATTAAGATGCATTGCATGATTTTATTACGACAAGAAGAGAGACTCGTATTTACGTACATATGAACTCGACCTTTGTGTACGACAATTAGCAAAAAATCTGTGCGACCGATATACCCCAGACAACCAGATGACGTTTTTTATTTTACAGATTATATCGTATACAATGTAATTTAAACTCATTTTCGTAGATCTGCACCTACAATGTGCGGCTCATGCATATTCTTTATCGTATTTGAATACATTGCATGATTTTGTTACGACAATACAATCCAAATCAAGAAATTATGTGCTAATGTACCTATATGAACTCCAAAATAATACGTATATACTGATTTTGCTGCATTATATACGATATGTTTACACGTATATTTGTGTTGCAAATTCGAAATATCCACCAAATGGTTGTCTGGGACGATGCACTATGGGGTTTTGAGGCGGAAAAAAGTCAAAAACTTAACTTTATCGGATCGGTTTTTTTAATTTTTACTAATAATATTTCACAAAGAGATTCTCAGTTTTTCAGCTCATTATCTTGGATACTGAACGCACCACAGACATCAGACTTTGAAAAATTGAAAAATTTATATGATGAAGAAAAAATTTAAATCACATATATTTCTATGGAAAACATTTTTTTCTTAAATTTAGAGTACACTATATGAAAGCTTATATTAAAAGCTATCATTTGAACCATTCAAAATATTTACACGCTAAATTGATCTATGATAAAAATGAGTAAATAATTATTTTTTTCAAAAGTCAAAACCTTCAAAGCCTTGCCGAAAAAAATCCCCGCATTTCCTCATACTCTTTTTCCTTTAAAGATCTAGTTTAAAGTTCTAAGAATACAATGAAAGAGATTCCAGACACCTTAAAGCACCGTTTTTTGAGTTATAGTCAAATAAAGCTGAAAATATCATGCAAATGGGTAATTTTTACCCATAAATGAGTATAAATTCAACAAAGTTGATGTTGGTTTGTTAAAAAAAATTTTCTCATGATTGATCAATCATTTCACACATTTTTCTCTTGATTTTCATGAAATGTCTTGATGTTATTTATCATTTAATGATTAATTAATACAAAACCGGGTTTTCAAAAGAAATAAAAAGAAGGGCCAAAAATAACACCAAGCATCATACTTTAAAAGTTATTTATACAAAATTTATGTTAGAATTTATTTTAAGCTATTTAAAATAGTAATTTTCATACAAAATTTTCAAAAATAACAAAATAGTCCAAAACACCTAATCATACCTTTTGCCGCCTCATCGTATGGAACTGCCCCATAGTGCTGCGGTTCCTCCCAGATCGATCCTATTCTTCAAAAATGGATAAAAGAACTGGGGCAGGGGTTTTCGGACCTAGACTCAGGATCTCAATTCCTATGGGAAGCTGGCCAACAGTATTCCAAGCTGAAATTCAAGCAATTCTAGAATGCACTTTAGCCTGTTTGAAAAGGGGATACAGGTACACATGTTCTCTGACAGTATTATCATGGAAATCATGGTTGTGGTCATAAATTACAAATAAAATGACAAAAAAAATTTAACAAAAGGGCAAAAATTAAGAAAAAAAATACTATGACAAAACAAAGATTTTATTTGAGTTTGACAATGAAATTTGACATTTTAATACTTTTTTTTAATAATTTATAATCTTTTTTGTCCTTTAGGTGGTGTCAAAGAGAATGATGTAAATAAATGAAAGATTAGGTCACGCTTTTGAAAATAGTAAGTAAAGAATAATTAATTGAAATAGAGAAAATAAATATAGAGGTACTTACCCGAATCATACTTACCAAAGTTGTTGCAATAACAGCGAGCCTGAAATAAGATGTTGGAAGGAGAATAAGAAAATTGGGGTTGCGAAATTTAAGACGTTTAAGACATTTCTAAGCCAATTGGTATTAAAATTAAAACTGCAGTTTCCTGATTTTCTTTGGTCCCTCTTTGGGTGATTTTTTATATTAATAAAAATTGTAACTTTCAACTCGTTAAGGCACCCCTAAATAACGTCCGATTGAGTTGAAATTTTGCAGACAGCGAAACTAACTTTCTAGCGGGCACATGGATTTCCAGCTAAAAACTTTTCGTTGACAAGTCTAACCTGAATGTTCCTGATATGAACGAGGGAAAAATATTGAAAATTTTTATGTCTAATACCTACTTCAGATCCCAAGTAACATTTAAAGTTTTATAGCAGGCTACTAGATAAAGTTTTGGTTTTATAAGGGCTTGAGGAGTCCAATAAAACTATCGGTGTTACTTGGGATGTCTTACTACGATAATTGCAAAAGAGGTCGAACCAAGGCATTTTTGGCTCAACCCATTATTAATCGTCTTCGTAGCCGATGATGCCTGATGTTTTTGGCGCGCATAACTGCCGTTAAAGCTAGCAGCATGGCGATGCACAACTGAGCCCCTATCGGTTCAATATGGTGGTTCAATTTAACCTGTTCGTACCAGAACAATCGGTTTTTGAAATTTGATGGTGAAATAATTTACATACATCCAATGCCCCCCTAATGTATACTTTTACATCCATTTTGAACCTACACAACTTTCAACTCTGTTGATATTTTTTGTGTAAACTATCAACAAAAGATAAATCAACAAATTTTAAGTTACCATACAAACTGCAGTATCTCAGAAGTAACGCAACCAATGATGACAAAATTTCGCAAGCTGATTTTTGAAGAATAAAGCTAGCATCTATGAAATTTAAGAAAAGTTCCATTAGTAGAATAAAAAGTTAATATTAGAACAAAAAATTTAATTTCAGTGGAATTTTGGACGGTCGCTCCTCTCTGGAGCCACCACAAAATGCGGAAAGAGACCGGAACTCAGAATACTAAGCTTCTATTGGTATCTCGATATTTAAGTGCTGGCCCTACTAACTACATTGATAATAATGCGTTAATGGCATTGCGGCGCGATAAACCTACAAGTAAAATTTTAAGACAGACGTTGAAATTTGGATGTTTGGAGGTTCGATATTTGAATGTTGAGTGTTGTGGGCGTAGCAAATTGGATGGATAAACCTAGTGACCTTTATACCGGAAAACTAAAGGTGGTGCTAAATAACCAAGACATTTGACGTACGGATTTCGTTCCGGTTCTACATTTTGTGGTGGCTCCAGAGAGTAGAGGACTTAGCGGAAAGTTTTTTTTTATTAATTTCAACCGACCTGGATAAAATGTGTAGTTTTCGAATCGTAGTAGGTAATGTTATCAAAATACGATAAAAAATTTATGAAGACGGTTACAAGTCTTCAAACTTCCAGTAGTCTGATTGAAACTTTATTCCAAATAAATCCAAAATGACTTTAAAGAGGAATTCGGATATTTAAAATGCTTAGAATGCAGAGGAATATTTGACTCAAAAACTGGAACAGAATGAAAATTGAAGATTCTAGTGACAACATTTCTACAACAAGATTCAATTCAAAAATACTTTTTCATCTCTAGAAATTCATAAAACAGTTTGCACATCACCGCGTCGTCGTCTCCAGCTGTAAGCCATCAAGCATATCAAAGCAGGCACCCGTATCAGTCGGACAAGACAAGGGAAAAGCAGCAGCAGCGGCAGCAAGGCCTACTACGTTCTGCCTTTCAGCCTCCATTCCACCCCCATTTTACTCTTCGTTTTGTTTCGAATCCTGCCCGAGTGATGGCAGGAAGAATTAGATCCCTATCTTTCCACTAATCGCAATCGGTTGACTTTGTAGCCTAGCAAGTACCTAGCAAGCAAAGGATACCAAACCAAACCAAACACAAAACAACGATGAGAAAACCAATTCTTACAGGCTCCGATAGTGTCTGTATACGCATCTGGAGAAAATGTGCTGACAAACGGTTGGCAAAACGGCGGAAAAAGGACTTTGGATTTTGTGATGTCGGAAGGAGCCAACAAAAAGAAAAAAAAAAACGTTAGTTCCACCGTCAGCGAGTATGGATGGGATGGATATTGTGTTAATTGTTACTTCTCATCGCCACTCGAGTCTTCGATTTATACCTTCCCTGTTTTTATTCCTTCGGTTTTACTCTCGTGGATCGCTGATTGGAATTGAAATTTGCGAGATCCTGAAGCTCATCAAGCAAAATTTACAGCATGCCGTTCATCAACCAAGATAATCCCACCCGGAAGCGGTGTTTTCCAATCAACGAATCATGACTGTAGCTATTTCGTTTCGGCACAAATGAGAAAAGAGGAGTATCATTTTCATGCGTCAATATTCATGAGTGCCCCGAACCGAAACCACTTTTGGCCGGCTGCCTACTTGGATGGATTGGATGAAGTAAAAATTAATGGCATTTAAAGGAGTAAATATCTTGGGCAACTTTCTGTTGATTTTCATGATGGTAATGAAAATGGCGTAGTGTTTTATGAGTTCAATGATTAACGGTGATTGAACCTAAATCACTTCGTATCTGTTGGTTGGGCAGCAAATTGATTGAAATTCAACTCACAAGTTTACTGCACTTATAATAATTTTTATCCCAAATCAAAGTTTTTATTTTTGAGTCTTATGATAATTATGGCTCATCAAAGTTGAAGGATATTTTTTTGAATTGTTATTAATTTCATTACTGTACGCAAATTTCTATCTAACATTGTTCACTCAGTTAGATTCCCAAAATCTGTTAGAATTTTGAAATCTATAAAAATAATAACGATTAACAAAATAAATAAAAATGTTTAAAAATTTTTGCCATTTTTTTCTTATTACCTTTTATATCTCCAAATTTCTCGGAAACCTTTTCATAAATCAATTATTCGATGACCTCGATTTCAATTGAAGTAAAACTTAGTGTGAGCTAGATAATCCTAACGAGAATTTCAAACAAGATTTTTATAAATAATTAGGAAAGGAATTTTTAATTTCCCTCTACTTACTGCTATAAGTTATATTTTGAGGCATTCAACACAAGGTACACATGGTACAAACATAATTTCATAACTAAGTACACATTTTGATGAACATATGTGTTGAGATTCGTCTCAGCGAAGCAATCGATAAGATGAATTAGCCATTGCTTATTATTAGAAATAAATTATTCCAAGTTCTACCTCCAAGCAAAACAAGATCTCTTCTTTCCACTGCCCAAGTGCTTCTTCAACAGGTCATGTGCCTAGCACTGGTGGAAAGGAGGAGGAATCGGAATCAAGAGTGGACAGTTATCCAGCCAGGAAGCCGGTGGAACCACAACAAGCCGGAGCCAAGGAAGGTTGTCGGACTAGGAGCCAACTGCAAGGTCGTCGAACCGGAAAGCCAGGTGGAGTTCGACAAGCCAGGAACCACAGGAGGTCGTCGGACATTACGTTACGAGCAGGGTACCACGGAAGAACTTCAAGCCGGTGCCGTCAAAGGTCGTCGGACTGGATAGCCAAGTGAAGGTCGTCGAGCTGTACCACTAGAAGCGTCAGGCCTCAGGAGAGGAGTCGAGGAGGAATAGCAGCTTCGAGCCGAAGGAAGAGCGCCGAGACCAAAGCCATGTAAGACCGAAGGGCCAGAGCCATTAGGAGGTCGTCGAACCGAAAGCCACTGGACGATCGTCGTGCCAGATCCCGGTGGAGGTCGTCGAACTGGTGCCATGGAAGGGCATCGAGTTGCAACAGGGGCAAGAGCGTGTTCCGGTGCGTTCGTGAAGAGGAGTAGCCCAATTTTCAGGAGAGGCCGCCGGAGGCAGTTAGGCTGCGGAATGCGTGTGCTGAGAAGGAGTGTTGAGATTCGTCTCATCGAAGCTATCGATGAGGTGAATAGCAACATAACTTGATGAACATAATTCCTAAAATTCACTCGGTACATATCAACCGTTTTCCAATTTCTCGGGACCCCACATTCGCCAGATCAGACAACACTTGGTCTAACCACCTCGCTCGTTGCGCCCCTGCTCGTCTCGTTCCTACCGGATTCGTAGCGAACAACTGTTTTGCAGGACAGGCGTCCGGCATTCCAGCGTATCCGGCCAGCCTTCACCCCTTTCTGCATACTGGAGTCACCGTAGAGTCGCGCGAGCTCGTGGTACATCCATCGCCTCCAAACTCTGTTCTTCTGCACGCCGCCAAAGATGGTTCTTAACACTCGTCGCTCGAATACTCCGAGTGTACGCAGGCACAACCGAGTGTCCGACTTCAGCTGATCATTCGCCGCCGTATTCCACGGCTGGTGTCATTATCTGCGGTCACCGGTTAGTCGAGATAGACAAAGTATTCGACTATCTCCAGCTCGTCGTCGTCAATCGTAACCTTGTTATTATTGGACAAGTAGGCTCAGTCGGTCTTGGATCCACAGGCCAGCATATACTTCGTCTTGGACGTATTAATCATCAACCCAATCCTTTATGCTTGGCGTTTTAGTTTGCGGTAGATTTTCTCCACCGCCGGAGATGATCTGTCGACTATAGAAATATCTTCGAAAACCCAGATAAGTTGACTGGATCTGTTGAAAATCGTGCCCCGTATTTCGCCTACACTCGTCGAACAACACCTTCTAGCGCCACTTTAAACCTTTTTTTTTCTGGGATTGTCATCCTGTTGGATGATTCATCCCTACACGTTGAACATCATGCAGGAAAGACCAATGTCTTGTCGAAGTCCCCTGCAGGACTCGAATGAACTCGACATTTCACCCGAAATCCGCACACAGCACTGCGTTCCATCCATCGTCGCCATCCATCAGTCTGGTCAGCTTCCCTGAAAAGACGTTCTCGTCAATGATTTCCCATAGCTCGTCACGGTCGATCGTGTCGTATGCGGCTTTGAAGTATGGTACGTAGGGACTTGGTATTTATGTCATTTATGGGAGATTTGCCGTAGTGTGAAGATCTTGTCCGTCGTAGACCGTGAAGTCCATGAAGTCGGCCTGATGACTTCCCACGAATCTGTTTGCTTGTGGCGTTAGGCGGCAGAGTAGGATTCGAGACAGCACTTTGTAGGCGGCATTGGAGACAGTAATTGCTCCACAGTCCAATTTGTCACTCTTCTTGCTGATGTGGCAGATTACCCCTTTTTTCTCCATTCCTCTGGTAGCTGTTCTATGTCCCAGATCCGGACCATCAACCGGTGTAGGCAATCGGCCAACTTGTCCGGGCCAATTATGATGAGCTGCGATGCCACTCTTGCCAGTCGACTTGTTGATGTTCAGCAGGCGAATGGCTTCCTTGTTGGGAGTGGCTCCTCTACGTGTCGTTTGCTACGCCGGCGATGGTGTCCTGCATGTGCGCCGTTCAGGTGTTCATCGAAGTACCGCTACCACCTTTTGATCACCTTCACGATTGTTCGTCAGGATGCCTACGTCCTTATACTAATGTCTTGCAGCACGAAGCCTTTGAAGGAACAAAACGATGTTAAAATATTAAAAAAGGGAGAGTTTGAGGCTTCGTGCCTTTCTTACATTTTTAACTTTCTATTAACCTTTTAGCATTTTTGTTTTCAAAAAGAACAAAGTAACATTATTAATAAAAACGATAAAAATTACAAAATAGGCTAAAATAGAAAAAAAAGGGATAGGCTAAGTTCAAAAAAATTAAAAAATTATAAAATGACAAGATTGAAAAATGAGAAAAGATTGGTTAAGGAATAACATCTTGTATATTTATTGGTGTTTTTTATATCTACTCATATTTGGTTTGTAAACGCTAATGCATTTCTGAGCAAAATATTTTAAAAGATACCTACGCTGATGAACAAAAGTAGCTAGCTTATTCCTCTCATTTATTTCAATCTGCAGTAACTCTAAATAGTTTGTGATATTTGCATTTTATGTGATAAGATTCCGGGAAATGTTCTCTGTCTAAGGGCATAAAATTTCCTGTAGGGGAGATGGGGGCATAATGGCCACCTTAAGGAAAACTGTTATTTAACCATAGAAAATAGCTATAATATGGAGGTTACATTATTGTTTCGTGTTCAGACACTTGAAAAGCCTATTCCCTAACGGGCTGAAACGCGAAAAACTAGATGAAAACGTTAAAAAATGCATTTTAAAAAATTTTGCTAAAAGCTGAAAACCAGCCACTGTGGAGGCATAATGAGAACACCCCCTGAGGCAGTATGAGCACCATTAATCAGAGCAAGATGTGCGTTTTTGCCGGGGAATCTAGCAGCGAATTCAATTCGATGAAGTCAGGTGAGTCGTAGATTCATCAAACAAAGCAATAACAAAATAATCTAGGTCTGTTTGTAGAATACAAACAATTCACGCACGCTCATACATTAAGTGCTTTGTTCGGAGGATGATGCTACTAGCCGTATAATGTAACAATAAAAAAATCGATCATGAATTGTGAATGGAAAAAAATCACCTCGAACAGAAATCTAACTCTAGTCATTTGATTACCTCTCCGACACCTTACCAATAGGCTAAATTGTCGGATGAAAACTAGTCAAGGTGTGGCGCTATAAATCAATTTTAATTCGCTGCTAGATTCTACGGCAGAAAATGCTCATTATGCCTCGATAATATGGTGCTCTATATGCCCCTAGTCAACAAATTTAAGTAAAAACGTGTTTTAAAATTGATAAAAGTGAAAAATCAAAAATTTTATGATGGTAAAAATAGAGAAACAATGTGTACATCATGTTGCAGTGCGTACATTATAGATCAAGGTTATTTTAAGATCATAAGAGCTTATTTCGTGGTGCTCAAAAATTATAATATTTTCGAAACTTGAGAACCAAGCTAGTTTTTTTAAATATCTCTGTAAAGATGATAAGGAGATTCCTTTTTTTGTGAAAAATTAATACTATAGGAAGAACGAAACAAATCCTCATGAAAATTTATTTAAGAAAATACGCACTTTCGTAGAAAAGCGTAGTTCTCATTATGCCTCGGGTGCTCGTTATGCCCTCATCTCCCCTACTCTTCTTCTATAAAGAAGAGAGAATATGTTAAAACAACGAATACTTCAACAGAACACTAAAAGTCTAGAATACTTATGTCATCAGTGTATGTTTTATTTACTTTAAATTAAGGGCCCTGGTAGAAGAATTCTGGTGAACGGTAGGAGTCAAACCCTTTAAATTAGCTTTAGATTTTTTTATTTACAAAGGGGCAGTTCGAATATAATGTTTAAATACAGAACTATCAAATTTACAGCCAACTTTTTATTCTTTACTCTTCACTCGGGTCGAAATGGTCAGCGAAACCGACACGGCAAACGTCTCTATCAAATCGGACGTAACTCTTTCGGTAATCTGCCTCAGTTTGCCATTGCCCTCGCCACACACCAACCGCTCAATGCGTTGACTGGGACAAGTCACCACGGCGCTTGCAAAAATCTTTCCCTTAATGTTTTCGTAAAACTCCAGCTCAGTTTGCAAATTGTAGGGTATTTCTTGAGGAAGATAATCCAACAGTCGCGCTCGAACACTTGCAATGATGAGCTGTTCGGGTGACTGGTCAGTGGTTTCTGATGCCAGATGCTCCCAGGAGCCGAGTTTGGCATGCGAGTAGATGAAATCCATCACCTCTTTCAAGCCATCGCCCGTGATGGCCGACACCATGAAGATTTGAGAGAAATTTGACCATCCCTCAGATTCTGGTTCTTTCTTGGAAGTAGGCGTACTTTTCCTTTTCTTTATGTGGTAGTTTTTTATATTTTCCAGCTCATTGTTCGTTATGTTGCGGACAATGTCCAACAGTGCTCTTTTGGATTTCAGCGTATCTATTTTGTTCAGTATCAGAAAGCTAGGAATATTGGTGTGTTCTTTGAGCACATTCAGCAAGATTGGATTCAGGGTGTTCCGAGTCCAACTGTTGGAAACATCGTGAACCACACCGATTAGATTTGAATTCTGGATTGCATGCCGACAAGCGGATAAGAAGCCTGATCCCAGCTGGTGCTTCTTTATTTCACGATCACCTACCAGCCCTGGGGTGTCGAATAAGATCATCTGTGAGTTGGAACGATTGTGAACGGCCTTTGCAGTATCTCGAGTTGTGTGCACCTTCATCGATGTGGGACAGACCTACAATGGATTTCAAATAATCAACCAAACGTTTTCCTTAACCTGAATTAATAGTTCATTGTAACTGATAGGCTACGTTTAAGTTAATAAATTACAAATTACAATTACAATTACAATTAAAATAGTCTACAGTTATCGGAAAATATTATTACGCTAAATTTAAAATTATTACCAAATATTTTTATTACCAAAAAATAATGCTTACCCTATGATTGATCAAATGGTTTATCAATGTGCTTTTTCCCGCATTCGGTACACCGATTATGGCAACCTTTATCAAACGCTCCTTTGAAGCTGGTGTTGTGTGGCTCGAATCCTTTCCGGCAGAGACCAATCGATCTTCTCTCTTCGAGGTGACCTGTTCCGATGCTTTGACACTGAAGTATCGACTCGCCTTCAGGGAGCCGATCGCACGGCTGCTCCGGAACAAACCTATCACATACATTATGTCCATACCTTGTTGAACTATTCAAATTATAAGGGAAACCGGCGATCCATTCCGGACCGAGAAGAATAAAATCCTGAGCAATGTTTTTGTTTTTCTTTGTTATGTCACCCGCGTGCCCGCGAGATTCACATGCTGTCAATTTTATGCTGAGGCTGTGAAAATTATGTTTACACTAAAAATTAAAAACCTTTTTTTTCTAAATTTTTCGTAATTAATTTTATTTTCAGATTTGCATGCATTTTATTTATTCCTTATTTATTTCAAACTCACAAACAGTAGTGTAAAAGTTTTCTTATAGAATAAAACTTGTTTTGATATTGAAGCGTAAAATTTTCAACACTTGATGGCTGATATTTTAATGGAATTGATGACTTAAAATTCAAGGCAGTAAGGCCCCTTGTCCCTCATGTAAGTCGTGGACTAGTTTAAAGTGCCATGTATCCATATTACACAGTAACTGTTAAACTTTAACAGTTCTTTTCAAACATGATTTTCAAACTGCACCGATATAAAATCATATGGGCTGACGTTAAATCAAAAAAGCACAATTACAATTACAATTACATGTCCAAATGAAATATTGTGCCAGTTAATATATTTTTTTATTCGCGAATAAATCGCGATTTAGCAATCCATCTGGCAGCACTTCCCGTATCGACCAATCAGAGATAACCACATCGGCCCGAAAGCAAAAGTGGGGTGGACTGGGCAGTTTTTCATTCGATCGCAAACTTTCCCAGAGGTTTCATCATCCGTCTAGCTACGTCTCGCGACTGAAAATTCTGAGGTGCCATGAACCAGGATCAACATTTCCAAACAGTCACTCCAAGAGGACGGAACAAACCCGGTGAACAGTAGTAAAATTAATATAGATGGAAATCATCTAATAACGATTATCTGGAGACGAAATGAATCAACCTTGACGTGAATTATTAGGGGAAGTAAAAGTGTGATACCTTTGTGTTGAAGTATAAAAATCAATAATTAATCAACGAAAAATGAGCGCTCCACTTGTGATAACGGTTCCGACCAAATACATCCCCATCAATCTGGCCCCGGTCATCGGCACAACGATGGTGAAAAAGGAGCTGAAGCCTATCGCGGCGGGCTTCTCGGATGGGGAGGAATCCGTTTCGTCGATGGAGGAGTTCCTGGTCCGGGGCAAAAAACGTCGCCTGGATCATCTAACATGGGAGGAGAAAATTCAACGGAAGTAAGTAGCCCCCTGATAAGGCAACGATTTGTTTTGGGTCCGGGAATTCCCATAGCGATAACCTTGGAGGCAACACAGCAGTAGAATTTTCCAGAATCAATGAAGGTGGTGACGTGTCACTTAACAGCCTGTATGAGGCGATATGATAGGGTAGAAGTATCAATTATCGGTTTAAAAAAAATCGAACTTTCTATGGAAATCCCATTGACAAGGAAAAGGTTTAGAAATAAGGTTCTTTAATCTAATGAATAATTGGAATTTTGATAAAAAAAAAACAGTTTAATTTTATTGCTTTAATTACCAATTTAGAATGTTGATATTCAGAAATTCCGGTATAACATTCAATTATTTTTTATTAAAAATTCCATAGAAACACATCGTAGACATTTTTCGTTATGCTACCTTCTTATGGAGCAAAGTTACTTATTGCGTCTTAACGGTCTTAACAGTTGTAGAATAAAAATGCTGATGAAATATTCAATGGGAATGGGGGTGCAATTGGTCTGCAGTAGAGTTGTAGCGAAATTACTATAGTACAATACTCATATTAATAAGTCTTATTCTTGTGTAAAATGACAAATTTTTTTCATAAGTTTATAAAAGCGATGGGTTTTAGTCAATTTTAAATTAAAAATAATTATTTATTAACATTTCAATTCCCGTAAATTTAAGCGAATAAATTTTTAAACATTTGCAATTAACTTGAATTTTTATCCTACTTTGCAGAAAACTAAAAAACCGCGTAGCGGCACAAACATCTCGGGATCGCAAAAAGGCGAAAATGGAAGACATGGAAAAAACCATCCAGGAACAGTCGGATCAAATCGCCGAACTGCAATGTAAATGTGACACGCTACAGTCCGAGAAGAACGCCATCTACGAGAAGTATTTCGATCTGGAGAACCGTTTCGACGAGCTGAAGCGAAGACTCGACGAGCAACTAAACCAACAACAGCAGCCGCAGCAACAATCTCAACAACCTGCTACCGTTCCAATCAAATCGGAACCTGACACAGATGCCCTGCATAGTGTTGGCTCAGTTTCCACCCTACTAGGATCAGCAGCATCCGCTTTTTTCCCTCTGCAGCAGGGATCTTATTCAATGGAAACTCAGACGACACTGGGCCGGGCCGGTCAGAACAAGAGCGACGACGAAAAGGTAGCAGCTCTTTGGAAGATAATTGCTCTTTGCCTGCTCTACAGGACATGCTCGAAGAGTTCGACGTGTCCAAGCTCGAAGAGCTCGCCGAAAGTCTCCTGGCCAACGTCACCAGCGAGCTGGAAGACTCTGATCGAGTCGGCGGCCAGCCAGATGCCCAAGATGCAGGCACCTGCAGCCGGCTGTCTGGACCAATGGTGGGGACCCCAGCAGAACAGCTGGAACCCAGCCAAGAAAGCGATGATGGTCAAGGAAGCAGCCTAATTCTGACCACCCACAACTACTCCAAGTCACCCTTCCACGTAGAACGACTATCGCTTATCCCCGAGAGCCAACAACAACAGCAACAGCCAGACTCGAAACACACTCTTTTTGGAACCTACGATGACGAAAGCAACTGCATCACCATCGTATTGAAGGACGAACAAGACGAAGAACAACTCCCACTGGAAGAGGAAATCATCTGTGAGAGCCAACCCGACGACGACGCCGAAAATCTAGAATTCAAAATCAAAATGGAACCTCCCCAGGAGCTGCTCTCCCCAATCCCGAGCAGTTGTTCCAACTATTCGCTGGACGAACAAGCTCCCCAAGCATCCCAACAGGACGTATTTAAAAGTCCCCTCACGCCGAGCTCATTCATGTCCGATGCCGGTTACGAATCGCTCGGATCGCCAACCGGATCCATCGATTACAACATGACTTCGCTAGACGAACTCTGGAATCTAGACCTTTTTCCAATTTTAAACTAAAACCAACCAGTTTAGTAACAGATTTGTAATTAGTTTATGTTTGCCCTTGTAAATACTGCAGTGATGTACAAAGTCGTTTCTAATTGTAGGAATATAAGAAAATAGTTAAGTTCGAGTTAGGCTGTTTCTGTAAAAAATAGTTTATTTATCTAGCGCTTAGTGACAGATGAACTGTTTTCTCTCTTAAGTGTTTTGCGTTAAGTCTCTAATTGATAGAACCACGTAACAGTAGATGCTATTAGCTTATTTTGTGCACAAAATAATAATTGTTCAAAACATGAACGCATCACAGGAAAAGAATTTTAAAATAAGTAATGATGATCATTGTTACAGACTTTGCAATTTTTCACCTATCTACTTTTGTCAAAACTGCAAATGTGGCACGCGCAAGAATTTGACTTGGAGTCAGTCACAAATACATTTTGATATCAACCAAAAACTGTAGTTTGGTTTTTATTTCTGGGAAACTAGCAAGCTATCTCGAAACGGAACACTCCCTATAAGCAGTTTTCATTTGATGACAAGTTTTTGAATGCACAATCTTGGCCAAGAATCAGTCCAGTAAACCAGAAGCTGTCTTAAATTTTAGCTCGACCATCATTTCCTCGAGTGCCTCGATGCGTTGAAAGATTGATTTTTTGACCGTCGAAAGTCTTTTTTTTTTTTTTTTTTTTTCATAGCGTTTAAATAGCTCGGGGAGCTGACGCTGGAAATGAAAATTAGAATAGTTTGGAGAAGAAAATTTAAAGTTTAGAGAAGGCAGCGTAGAATAGTAAGCGATCTTGAGACGTTGGTTAAACCATCAAGCACTTCATTATATCCATGGAATATGGATAAAATGCAGTTCAAGATAATAAACCAACCCCTCCCGATACCAGTTGGAGGAAGGACAAGGGTGGGTTCGAGACTGGCCTCTACATACTCCCCAAGCATCTACATACTACGGTTTATAAGCGCATTGAAAATATTAAAAATAAAAAGGAAGGATCTCACCAAGTTATAGGACACCATCTTCAGCAGTTGATTTATGGTTAGATCCTTGGGCTGGCAACCATGTCATGCGAAAGCCAACGTCTGGGTCCCATGATGTTAGGGGATGGCTTGAAGGTTCGCTCAACGTCATCATTGGACCAAATGATTTCTCGGTAGTACATGCCACGATACATGAAAAGAAAACAGAAAAAAAAAGAAAAGAGAAAAAAAAGAGAAAAAAAAGAGTTTTAGTTCATATCATCTATCAATATCTAAGAAGAAGCCTAGCTTAAACTCATAATAAACCGAGATCAAATTAATAGTAGAAGTAAGCTACATTGTTTCTGTCATATCATAGAACCATACTATTTTACCAAAATATGGATGTGAGAGCCTGTTTGCTTTTTGAAGCAAGCCTATTTCAAACTAATAAAAATTCTAGCTCAAATTAATAGTAGAAGTAAGCTACCTTATTCCTATCACAACATCATCACAATCATGCGAATTCAACAAATTATGGATATAAGAGCCTATCTTACCGTTTGAGCATTGCCCTACACTACCTGCCTCACATAGTTGAATGCCTACTTTTGAATGAGATTTAAAAATTGCCAAGACTGTTTGCTTTAAACTATAATACTATCAAAACAACTCAGGTGACAGATCCGTTTCACAAACCTTAAACCACAAAATATCATTTCCATCCAATTAGCCCCCAGTGATTGAAAAAAGCTAGATTTAAGAATAAGCCATCGTAATTCATAAACCGCAAATACACATCCACTGGAGCATTGGGGAGGAATATGGTATTTGAATATGTTAACCTACTCCTTTCTAACTTTCCAACTATTTGAATATATCTGAGAGAGAGAAAAAAAAAAACTCCACCTCCGAATGATCTGAAAAATAGAAAAGAACATTAAGAAAAATAGAAAAGAACATTAAAATGACAATAAAAGGTCAAACAATCATTTCTGATCGGACCAGATTGACCATGTGATTGAGCTTTAGTTAAAAGCCGTGGGACCGACATCTAGGGGTTCCGTTTCACTTATGGTCGGAAGTGATCCGTTGATGCCTATAGCAACACTGAACTGTGATACTCTCACTATTCTATATTTAATGTTGCTATACGTCAAGGTATACCCATTTATATCAAAGTGATATAAATGAGCACTCAATCACGCCAATCATTTTTTGACCGTCGAAAGTCACAGAAAAAAGATTTTGGGAACAAAAGAACATATTATTGGAGGATGCCAAATGATTGCGTAAAACATCTTAAACTGGTGTTCAGCGGAAAAAAAATTATTGCATAAAATCAACTTTTTAGGATTTGGATAATTTTAGGGCGACAGTGTAGTTTTTGCAATTTTGACATTTTTCTCTTTTTCTGTTATTTTTGTCACTTTTGTCAATGTTGTACGTGGTCGTACCTAAATATTGTTTTTTTTTTATTGATTTTGTCTTCATTTTTTAATTAGAACATTTTTCTTCTTTTTGTTTTTGCCATTCATGCCCGTTTAAAATTTTTGCCAGTTTTTCAATTCAAGCAATTTTCTCATTTTCGCTTTTTGCCAATTTTAACTTTTTCGTCATTTCAGACATTTGGTATGTTTGGTCGTTTTTGTTAATTTGGTCACTTTGATAATTTTTGTCATTTTTGTCGTTTTTGTCATTTTTGTCATTTCATTTTTGCAATTTTGTCATGCTTTTATTTTTCTTTTTTTGTTTTTATTTTGTAATTCTTGTTCTTTTTTGTTATTTTTGAAATTTTTGTGATTCCATCATTATTGTCGATTTTGCACTTTCTCTTAATTTTTACCATTTTTGTAATTTATATTATTTTTGCAACGTTAAGTAATTTTTGTAATTTTTATTTGTCATTTTTATAAGTTTAGTAATTATCTGTAGTAATTTTTATCATTTTTGTAATTTTAATCTTTTTTTTTATTTTAGTAATTTTGATTATTTTTGTCGTTTTTTATTTTCTTGATTTATATCCTTTTTTTGCAATGTCGGTTATTTATTATTTTTGTTTTTTTAACCTATTTGTAATTTGTGCCATTTTTTTTAATTATTTTTTTTTAATTTGTAAATTCATTATCTTGTCATTGTCAATTTTGATATTTTTTGCATTTTTGACAATTTTAAAATTTTGGTAAGTTTTGACATTTTTGTCAATTAAATCAATTTGTCTCAATTTTTTAAATTTATTTTTCATTTGATTTTTGTCATCATTGTTTTGTAAATTTTGTAATCTTAAAAAAATTGGAAATTTTGTAACTATTGTCGTCTTTTTAGACTTTAATTTTCAAAAGTCTATCAGCTTTAACCAGTGGATTAAACAGCCAAACGGTGAGAATTGAGAATACTTCCTTCCACGTAATACAATAATAGCTCGACAGTTACGTGCATTTTAACAATATTTTATTTATGCATATTTTTAAACAGACTTTGATCAAATGATCATAACCATGAGCTACCTACCATCTGGAAGCATAGCAAATAGTGGTCTAGTTTGGTGCTGAATTGACGATATAGGTAAAATCGTATCGAGTTTGATTGGAAGCGAGAATTCACAAACGCTTCGGGCAAAAAACCAACCTGCCGAAAGACAATGATGAGCCAGCATGCCCATTAGACAAGACATGGCTAAATATGATGGACCGAAAGAATTCCAGTTCTGATCGAGTCAGCACTTCATTTGTTGGAAATACTTTGGTTGACAAAACCGGACTTATGTGTCGTTGAAGGCGTTTGAAAAAGCCCGCGGGTTGGCTGAAGGTCGTCAGGAAGATTGCACTCCTGATCCACTCAAAAATTAATATAAAGCGTGTCACATCGTTTGGACTAGCTTTTAAACTAACAAAGTTCAAACGATTCGACTCATTGAATAGCGATGTACGGTTTATTGTACGTTTTGTGGGTTAGTGTAGTTGGAGCGGCCGTCAATTCTCTAGAATCAAACGCGCTCCTGAAACGATGTCCTTGTGTTCCGATCAATACGTGTTACAGCCAGGGTATAAGTTTGAACGAACAGAACTATCTTAACCAGTATTTCCAGTGCGTTGACCACATGAAGATCCACTGTTGTGGACCTTACTATCCTACGTTGGGTAGTGAGGACTTCTATTTCGATGAATCGAATCTGGAACCACAAAAGTGGCGTGCCGGGGAAAAATATGAAACAGTTTTTGTGGGAAATCCACCCGAGAAAGTAATGGTCGTTATGGCGGAAAAAGCTACAACTGCACCA
Source organism: Uranotaenia lowii (assembly GCF_029784155.1). Classification (NCBI taxonomy): domain Eukaryota; kingdom Metazoa; phylum Arthropoda; class Insecta; order Diptera; family Culicidae; genus Uranotaenia; species Uranotaenia lowii. The sequence continues at coordinate 430,469,142 of NC_073692.1, forward strand.
CCGGCGAGAGAAATCGTTCAAATCGTAACTGTTGTGCCAGAAATTTTGGAAACGACCACACAGTCTGATGAATCCACCACTGCGCTTGATTTTGCGGAGGCAACAACTGTAAAGACGGACGAGATCACAACAACGGAATTAATCGATGATATTACAGAAAGCCCAGAAGTTGTGACTAAAACTAGTACAAATGAAGTAGAAGCAACGACCGACTATCTAACAACTTCCATCCCTAGCACAACAGTAAAGGAAGAACAACACAAGACTGGCAAATACCTTAAACGAAAACCCACCAAAGCGGAGCGGGAATTTCACCAGAGCGAACCCCATCGAATGCGATTCCTACCTACAGTAACTCCTTCTAAAGTTCGTTCTACAACTCCTAATCTGCGAGTGGTTCCGATCAGAAAAAGTCTATACAACGCTGAATTCAGAAAACGATACCTTAGTGCCAGACTTAATAAACCAGCTTCAACATCTACGAGCAGCAATTAGTCGGCTTTCTTTTCTGTCTGTTCAGCAATTACCAAAAAACCAACCAACATTTTTTCACAAAAAAAAATTGAAAGCTGCTTTTGAGTAAATGTGCATTTTACATTATTGGTTTTTCGTATCAATAAATTTTAATAAACTTACACAACACTGTCGATTGATCCAGCTTTCTAACACTCCGAACGTTCTAGACCTTCTTGACAATCTGGACAACATCCTCGTCGTTGAGGACGTGATCGATTCCAACCTTTTGCGGCTGATGCTTCACCGAGGAACCCCAAACGAGAGCACTGGAAATTTAAAACGAAATTAGAAATTTATGGTATATTATATTGTCACCTTGACTTACTATTTGAATTCCTTGGCAATCGTACGATGGAGCTTATTACAAAAGCTTTCGATCGACGTGTGCTCGTGGTGCAACACAATTGGTGAACTATAGTCCGGTAATTGACCCTTAGGTTTAGTGTAGCTAAATTGAAAGGTTGATTCAAAATGAATGTTTAAAATGTTCGTACAATTTAAAGATCAAATAAAAATTGTGACGTTTGTCTTGAATGCATACTCACATGCGCACCAGCTTCAAATAGCTCCACATCATTTCCAGCAAATCGTCAAAGTTCCAGTGATGGTGGGCGGAAATCGGTACGCAGTGGGGAATCTTGTATATCACATCCAGCTCTTCGATACTGATCTGATCGATCTTGTTCAGTAGATAGATGCACGGAATATAGATCCGGTTGCCTTCGATCACGTCGATCAGATCGTCGGTCGTGGCGTCATACTTGAGCGTGATGTCCGCATTATGGATCTTGTACTCGGACAAAATGGACTTTACCGTGTCCAAATCCAGTTCCGATTGGGAAACGGTTGCATTCAAATTCACGCCGCCCTTGTCTTTCTTGCGGAAACTTATGTTCGGCGGTTGTTTATTCAACCGCAGCCCGAAACCTTCCAATTCATGTTCTAGTAGTTTTTTATGGGTCAGCGGTTTCAACACATCAAGCACCATAAAAATTAGGTTGCAAGTTCGGGCCACCGCAATAACTTGCCGACCACGACCTTTACCATCTTTAGCACCCTCGATAATTCCGGGCAAATCCAGCAACTGAATCTTTGCGCCCTTATATTTAATACATCCGGGAACCGTTGTAAGCGTGGTGAACTCGTAGGCCGCCACTTCAGAGTAAACACCCGCTAAATTAGACAGTAAAGTTGATTTCCCCACCGAAGGAAACCCGACAAAACCGACTCGAGCGTCTCCGGTTTTGGACACTTCGAAACCCTGCTCAGATGCACCGCCGCCGCCTTTTGGGGTGATCAGTTCCCGGCGCAGTTTAGCTAATCGAGCCTTTAGCAGACCCAAATGGCCGGCCGTGGCCTTGTTTCGTTGAGTACGGGCCATCTATGGAACCATAACAAATACATGAACCATAACCTCTCAAAATCGAACAACTCCAAAAATCACTTACCTCGGCCTCGATTTGGGCGATTTTTTCCAGAATTGTACTCATGGTTGCAGAATCGGTTTAAGCTGATCGTCCCAAACAGGTTCACCGATGTTCCGGGGCGATTTTTACAGTTAAAAATGACCTAAAACCGAGGAAATAACTTCAAATTCGACAATGTGTCGGGCAGCCGACTGAACATGGTAAAAAAATTAGCAAATACGTCAACATGTTTTTTGTGGCCGCCTATAAATGATGCCAATTATTCCGAAATTTTTCGGCTTAAAAAGCCTTTTCAAAATAATCTTTTCGTCTGCAGTTAGTTGATGATAATTTAATTTAGTTAAAATCCCAGAAAAACAAAAAAACAAAAAAAAACAACTATTTGAGCGTATAGCGTTGTTTTTGACATTTCTTACGCACACTTGCTGAGCGTGTACAGATGAGACGGGATAATTAACCTCAAAAACTCTCGGTACAAAGAAGGAGAGCCGGTCGACACACATGATCGTTTTTGAGGTTGATTGTCCCAAAACTGAAAAGTGTTTTTGAAACAACCTGCATAATACCACGAACACTATCAGCGGCAAATAGGACTATAGCTAAATAGTTTCTAAATTTAAATTGCTAATCACACTCTTGTTAAACTATATGTGTAGATGGAATAAGAAGTCCACCAAGATGAAGATCCAAAAACAAAATTCCTTTCCATTTTTTTTTCATTTTCATTGTGCCTTTTGATAACTCATACATGTTTTCAGCGTAAGTTTATAGAGTTGTTTTTGACATTTCATACGCACACTTGCTGGGCGTGTACAGATGAGACCGGACAATTAACCTCAAACACTCTCGGTACAAAAAATGAACAGCCGGTCAACGAACATGGTCGTTTTTAAGGTTAATTGCCCCAAAACTGAAAAGTGTTGGTGGAACAACCAGCATAATATCACGAACACTATCAGCGGCAAATAGGACTATTACGTTTATTAAATATTTATAAAATATTTTTGTCTTTCAATCCATTTTTTTAACTGGATAAACTTTGAAAAGGCTTTTTTAGATTAATTTTAAATTTAAAAAAATGGAAGCCCTGCTTCAAAATTTCAAAAATCAAAACACGAGCGACATGTGTCAAAAAAGCGTTTTATGACTGAGAAAAAATCGTTTTATGGAATCATGTGATTTATCATCAACTTCATAACTTAACATTCACAAGCTCAATTTTTCAATTTATGTTACTAAAAAAAAGGAAATTTATTAGTCATATTATTTTTAGCCGACCAGAATACGCAATTATTTCATAGTTCATAACTGACAGGATCATATTTAGCATCAAACTTAAATATCTTCTCTGAATTCATAAGTTAACACAAATTTATAGGTTATCATCTGTTGTCTATGGATTTTCGAGACGAGCAAAATATGGAAGAACAAAGCATTGAAATTTAATTAAAAAACGAAAAATGTTTAACAGAAATGGTAAATATTCCTTTGTAGTAGTTTAAAATACATTTTTCCATATTCGAATTCTTTTATCAGCGATGGGCTTCCCAAGAACTCCCGCCCCAGTTCGAAACTCATCTCTGCTGATGTCGGCATCGGCCATCCTCGAAACACCAACAATGATCAGGAAAACCGGAAGTCAGAATACTGGTCCGGCGAATAGTGGTTCCATTTTACAACCTGCTTCAGCGGCATCTGCCGCAGCAATGCAGTTCCTCATGATGCAAACTGCCTTTACCAACTCTGAGAAAGCTCACGCCGCTCACCAGAAAAGTATTCCGGAACGAACGGTAAATTTAGTTGTACATTCCAATCTGTTAGAAAAATTCACTTTTAATTCTGGCATCCGATTTTAAGGAATCGAGCGTTTCCCGTTTTAATTTGTCCATGTCCAATGTTCCGGATAGCACAACGACGGTTGCTACAAGGATTATCGAAAACTATCAAGTTTCCAGTAATGGAAATGAACTGAAAAGAAAGTTGGAACCCGTACCCGCGAAGTCGTCAAAAAGAGGCTCATTCGAATTGCTTCCCTTGAGGCCGCACAACCGAATCGGTAAGTCCAATTTCAATCTCAAAGCTCTCCCACCGATTCCATCAAGATCGGACAGACAAGATTCGTCCAGCACAGCCAAACCGAATGCCGGTAGTATGCTTCGCATCATAACTGGTTCGGTTGATAATATACTGAAGCTTAGCAAAAGCCCACAATCCGGAGACGGATTGACTCTGGTGGAGCTTTTTGTCAATATATTGAGCTTCAAAACGGGTGCGTACGATTGCGAGAAGATTCTGCTGCTGCGCAATCGATCCGGTCCCATTATTCAGGGAGTTTTCTACGAAATAGACTTTCGTATGGCCGGAATTGGGGTGGGTGATCTAGTGCGCTGCGTTGGCCGCCTTTCGGGTGGATCCCGATTACAGATTTTGAAGATTACACATGCCTCGCTCGAGGACGAGCAAATGGCTGCTCGGCTTCAAACCGTGAGCGGATTTGTGACCAATGTTAAACGTTGATCGAATCGTAATTAATTTGTATAATATAGTGTAAAACTTTTGAAACTGAAATGGTGTGTAAAATATATGTCGTCATACATAGAATCTAAAACTACGGATTCATCTAATATGGAAATCTGATTTACAGTCAAACTTATCTTTTTAGTAACCGGTATTTTATAACAGAATTTAAAACTTATCATTACTGTAACTAAACTGGGGTTCTTTAAATGGGTTTTCTAATCAACAGTAAATAAGCAAGACACGTCTGATTTGGTTGGATACCAGAATCAAAAGGACTGGGTCGTTTATTTCATCTTATCTTCAGAGACAGCGAGGTTTCTGTTCCCAGAAAGGGATTGGACCTTTATATCGAAGGTCAGGATACTATATTGAAATATTGCTACAAAACGATCGCTTTTTGAACTTATCTAATTAAGTCACTCGTTCAGAAAATCTAATAAATTCAACTTTCTTTTATGGGTTTTCGGGGATAAGGTAGTCTGAAATCTCTAGGAATAACGACTCGATTCTTCATGAGACAACATTTGTATACTTACCTACTTTATCAAGAAGTTTGTTTGAATTAAATCATCAAAATAATCATAGCGCGTGCTTTAGATCATTTATGAATTTAAAACACTAGATTCAAAATAAATAAAAGAGACAATATACTTTTTTCTTGGGACATTGTTCTCAAATTTAACGAAGCAATAAAAACAAAACTCTTTTAGGAACTGATAATATATTTGTACCAACGAGACTATTAAAGTTCACTGCCCGAGCGAAAACGAATGCTCAGTTAATAATTGAATACAATTAAGATACATAAAATCTATTGGAAAGTAACTTAAGTATAAAAAAATGTTAGTCTTATTTTCATGTCCACAAACAAAAATTGTAGCTGACTGTTATTTACAACAATGCTAAAATTACTAAATCTTCCCTGCTGCCATTACTTTTAACTTTTTTGCCTTCTACACTAAAACTAAACTGAAACTAAATTAGTTCTATGAGAATATGTGATCAATTTGAAGCCACTCTCTGTTTGCCAACGATCAATCAAGGTTCATCTTTGCAGATGAACCAGATATATGCAAATGTGTTCAGAGAGCTGTAAGGCCACAGGTTTAATTTTCTTTGTCATAGACGATGAGTATGAGTTACTCGACAAGTAATATTATCATGAAAACCGTAAGACCACTCAAGAGGGCCGTCACGTAACCCAAATGGAATCGCCTTTCTTTATCGGAAAAGTTCCTACAAAAGAAAAAAAAAGTATTAGTTAAACATATATTATTTCGCGAAAAATTATTCAACTCACTTCTTCTTGCTGGCCGAAAACGGAGTCGGTGGATTAACGCCGGGAATACTGCTGTCCAAATAAACCACAAAGTAGGTAAACCAGGTGACGCCGGCCCCAAACAGCGTAGCCAACAACAAAACTGATGGATCCTGGAACTGGGCCAACGTATCGTTCATACGGCTTTGGAAGGCTTCCTGGTACCTCGGAAGACTGCCCTGGAAGGACAGAACGGTTCGCTGAACGATGGCCTGCTGCCACTGTTTAGCTGTGGCCAGTGATGCCGCAAACGTATCTGAAATGAACTCTTCGAGGGAACACATATCGATTAGTTTTCTGTGGTGTGGCGAGCAACAAAAAGAGCTGCTTGAGCAGTGCGAAATGATAAAGACTAGATAAAACAGGGTTTTATCCTATATGCAAGTGTATTGCTTGTACCTATTTTCAGTTATCTATACGATGACCGGCCACCCATTCTGAGTGGCAAGTTTTTATAACGATGATTTCATCCCTATTCCATCCGCCAGCGAAGATGGAACAATCGCATTCGGTGATTCGATCGAGTACGTATTTCCATCACAAACTGTTTGATGCTTCTGTACGAGTGCGAGCAACGTGTGCATTTTTCCACTTACTAAATCGTACAGTGTCGCTGGTGATAATAGAATCGCTAACGGTTTCTCTCATCAGCAAAAGCAACAAATTTTAAACTTCAACAATTGCAAATACTTTAAAAACATAAAAAGACAAAAATATCAAAACTTTCAAAAATAATCCAAAATTTCAAAATTAAAAAAAAAAACAAAAATGGTTAAAAATAAAAAAAAAAAAAGATTAAGTTTACTAAAAATATCGAATTTTGAAAAATTACTTAAATAACAAAAATGGCATTATAAATAAAATGAAAAACTATGAAAAATAACAAATCAAAAGCAAAAGCAAAAACGGCAATAATTAAAAGAAAAAGATAAAGATCAAAACTACAAGAAAAAAGCAAGAAATAACATGAACAACAAAAACTTCAGAAAAGACAACAATAATAAGAGCCAACAATTTTAGTGAAATGATTTTATACCATTACATTGTAATACTTGTTATAAAGTCAACTTAAAATGAGCACATCCAGTTAGCTTTTAGTGCTAACTTTATTCAAAGTTTTCCAGTTTCGCAATTTCTTTGTGCTTCTTATCAACTTTTTGAAGTTTAATACCTATCTCTTGCAATTAAAATTTCAAGCGATTATTGAATTGCTCTACTGAAACTTAAATTTCCCACTTAGTGGCATTCGTCACTACCCTCTTAGCCCTTAGCTTAAGGTGCTTTTCCTGTTGTGTTGTGTTGTCTTGTTATGCTTCAAAACCTCAAACCAAAGCTTGCTATTCCTTGACCGTTTTGCTCAGATCAACAACAGTTTAATAGTGTGCGAGTCAATATTTGCAGCACCCTGTTGAAATCGAAGCGTAAATGGTAAACAAAATTAGCTCCATTCCCAGCTCGCCCTTTCGTTGGGTGTGTAAATGAAAACGTTCAGCTATTCTCGCACATAAACGAAAAAAAACCTACGAACGACCTTCTACGGTCGACAAATATGCAAATGATGCCTGGAGCAATCGCGTAGGTACACCTACGTGTAGGTAGCTAAGGTAGATGACAAGTTTTGACATCAAAGAAAACGCACTCACTTGTATCGAATGGCAGCAGGTATCCAAAAATCAGGCCGACAATGGCACAGCATGCTGCAAGGGCCAGAAACACTCGGGGAAGTTTCCCTCTAGTTGATCCCAGCTTGAGGCGGCTCAACTCCATCTCGGTGTCGTCGAAAGATAACTTCCTGGGTGGCCGTTGTTGGGGTGGCGACAGAATGGCCGTTGCTGCCACCGGAACTGCCGTCGTCGTTCCATTGCTTGGTTCCAGAAGGGTGATGTTGGAGGGCTGTTTCTCCGCTTCAATCGGCGCCGTCTTGTGGACGCCGTTCCCATTGGATGCTGCCGCGCCGTTGGCGGAGATGGAAGACGCCATCGATACTGGGTGCTGGAATACCGGAAACAAGAACTATTTTTAGACGGTTTATTCAATATTTGTAAACACGTACAATCTGTTTTGGAGGTCTGGCGGAAAAAAAAACTTAATTAAGGTCATCGTATGCGCTTGCGTGGGAGTCCTCTAGTATGCATTGCATACTCCTTCTTTCCTCATTATTTATAGTATGGGTCGAAAGATGCACTTTCTGAGCAGCAGACTGTTTGAATGTCGGCAACCAGATTCTATTCAACCGGTGCCTGCTACGATTAAATTTGTATCTGATTACTTACCACTGTTGTTCAGCGTCTCAAAATCACGTTGTTCAACAACGTGGATACTTATCAACTAAAAAATTAACTGTACTTAAAAAAACCTCACTGAATAGTAAGCAGGGACCAAAATACCAACTAAATTTGACACAAAGCTTCGGCTAAACTGGCTGTTGACCGTTTCATCGTAACGAAATGAAATGCAGCTGACGGGTGAGAGAGATCTACACAGAATGAATACAAATAAGGAGGGAGATTAATGCTGGGCTATGCTTTCCGGACCTGGCCAGAGGGAGCCCCCCATGTGAATCCCTTTCGCTGAGAGAGCGGATGTTTTTTGGAGGTTTTGTGCTCTCTCAAAAGCATAGAAGTGTGAGTGTAGCAAGTTCAAATTTATTTTGCGCGTGGAAAACGGAACAGGTAAAAATCGTTGAAATTTTCAAAATAATTGAAAATGCTTCATTTTGGCGCACTTTCGAAGGAAAACCAGGAAAACAAGTTACTCGCGTAAAATGAGTGAACTCGTATTATTTAAGCATGTAAGGTGTCTATTTTCAATTCAAATTCAATTAAAATTTAACCCACGTAAATTAATTAAACAATAACCCAAGTAACAATTTTAATTCCAAAAGGTTTTGTATGCAAGCGAAAGTGTTTTATAAAATATTAGTATAGTATTTAATGCCTCAGACTGTATTTCAATAAGAACGCTTTATAACTGTCCTTCCAGATAGCTACAAAACCTTTATAAAACTTTTTATAAAACTCCTTATTTAATTTATTTGAGATTTTTCATAAGAGTTTTCCAGAGTCTTATAAAGCAATTTCAATACTTCTTAATAAAACCATATATTTGAACTTTTAAGAAACCCAATTCGACTCGTCAAAATACAAAAAGCGTATGACAAAACCCAAAAGTTTTAATGATCCCAGTATTCTCTTGGTAATGACTTCATGAAGACAAAATAAAGGCATGAGGAACAGAATGTAAACAAATTAGTACTTTGAGAAATCCTATTTGACTCGTCAAAATACAAATTTTTAGTCGAAAAACCTTTACATACCCCTTTTAAGAACAAAAAGCCTGAGAAAAAACTCTAAAGTTTTAATTTCAGCAATTTACTCTTGGCATTGACTTTAAGAAGACCAAATAGAGACAGAAGGAACAAAATGTAAACAAACTGCTTGAACATTTTGAAGTTGGTTGTTTTCGCTTCGATGTGAATCGCTTTTCTTCAAAATGTACGAAATCTTTAGAAATTATCCTGCTGTAGGCTACCGGAGATAAAAATATGGGTAAGTTTGATGATGATTTTTATACAGAACGGAAAAGCTCAGCGCAAACCAACACTTTATTTATTTCCAGCTCCGTAATTTATCATCAAGGCAGTAGAGGCAGTAGAAATTTCTTCAGTTTTTTTTATTCAGCTGACAGGTTATTCCGAGTCTTGGTGGCACAAAATGTTACAGAATCACCGTACTCAAAGTACCTGAAGTCAACATTCTGAACAATTTTGGTGGATAAGTTCGTGGTGAACGGATCAGTGCGAAACAAACGGTGATGTGTCCTGTTGTTTGCAGCCCCGCCGGGCAGCGCTTCCTGTTTTAAAACGCTGCTTCTGGTAAGATGAAACGGATTTGTTTCCGATCCTTCAAGTGCTGTTTTCGGGCAAGAAATTATCTTATCAACGTATTGTGTGAAGATTTAATAAATATAGATATACTTGTTAAAAGAATCAGAAAAAATCTTTTTTATTATGTCCGAATATTTCGTTCTAAGAAAATCCGTGAACAGATTGATTGGTTATATAAAAAGCAAAAAGGATTTTATTAAGTACAATTGTTCTTTGAAATACTTTTTTCAAGGGAATCTTGATTTATAAATGCTTTTAATAAAACAATAATATTTTAAATGAATCGCCATTTTAAGTGGAAAAATTAAAATTTGAAATATGTTTTAACCAGATATAAGTGAAGAAATTTTGGAAAAAAAATCATTTAATAGGTTCAAATTAAAGCGCACTCTTGTTTTGCTAGTTTTGATGAAAACTGCTCGAATTTTTTTCAAGCGCATTGTCGGCGCGACTAGCAACACTTGTGTCATCGACCGCAAGACAACAAACCACCCTGTGCTACTGACGACGAAAAAACGTTTTTTCACTCGGCTCACTCGAAGTTCTGAGTTCGCCGGATAAAAAGTGCGCGTCATTCCATTCGCCATACAAAAAAGTGCCACAAGTAGTTTCCGTAAAGTTAGTCAGATTCCACTAAATAGTTAATCTTAAACTGATATTCCTGGAGCATCAAGTTGATTTATTGTTTAACCAGGGAATTGCATAACAGTAAGTTGTTAGTTTATATATGTATATAGAAACTGTGATTTAATTCTTTGAACCTGGTACCAGTTCCGCCCGGTTTCCAGACTGACAAGCCTCAGGCTAAAAGAAGGCTAGCAAAAGCGTGTTGTTTGACCGTAGGTAAATTTATTTATTCTAAAAGGATAAATTAGTTTGACAATTTGTTTCTAGTAGGAGGCAAACTGGACCGGATAACAAACCCGGACAGCACTAGCGTAGATTTTTCTTAACAAGCACACTAAAATGTAAGTTTGTATCAAATTTGTAACCAAAACCATGTACTGAAAATAACCTCAATTTCAGTTTTGAAGCTGATCAAATATACTGCTATCAAACATTAGTGGTTCCGCTTGTGTCTGCTTCCGGAAGAATCAACATTCTTCAAAAATTTTACCTGCACAATGAGTGGAGACGGAAACGCCGCTAGCCGACGAGGAGGAGATCCGGAACCAGCGCGAACAACAAGAGGCGGTGAATCTAACCTCAATTATTGCCCTGCTTGTGACAAATCGCAGTCATTTGATGACATGTGCCAATGCGATTCGTGTCTGACATGGTGGCACTTTTGCTGTGCTGGTGTGGGCGCATCAATAGCGGACCGCGATTGGGAATGCCGGAACTGTACCCTCCGGAAGAAAGCTCCTAGCGTGAACAGCAAGATATCCGTATCCAGCCGAGCGGAATCATTGCGTCGGCTACGTGAGCGGCAGGAACTTGAGCTCCAGCGAGTGTCGCTGGAAATGCGGCAGCGTTTTCTTGATGAACGGGAAGCGCTGATAAATGAAACCGGTTCTAACCGGAACAACCATCGATCGGAAGAGTGGGTCGCCAACCTGGTCCCAACTGCTGGTGCAGTGGGTGGCGAGCCTGCTCCATCAACAGCAGCGTTGCTGAGTGAAATGTCACGATGCTTCGTGACAATGCAACGTCAGATTCAAGAAGGTGCAGACGAACACCAACCGACGCAGGCACAGTTGATGAGTATGCGGAGCCAACTCAGGCAGTGTCGAGAACTAATTACAATTATGGCAACCGGGGGAACGAACGACGTTCTTTCGGTAGGCAGCCAGCCGGATTCAGAGCGACGGCAGCTCGCTCGTCCGGCAGCAAATAGCAACGAGGCAACCAAGCAGACAGGTCAACATGCTTTGTCACCACACACTGGACCAGTACCACCAGGCAAATCGGTAACTGTTGATGCTCCAGTGTTAGAGAGAAGTGCAGGACCACTTGGTAAGTGTCAAGCCTTTGATTTTGCTAATATGAATAAATGCCCCACTATGTACGAATCAGCCTTGGTTGCTGGGCAGCAGCGAAGACAGTACGCGCCCCCAGCACCCCAAATTATAGGGCAGCAGCGAAATGCAGTCGCGCCTCCTAGCCCCACGAATATAACAAAATTTGAACCTCAATATCAATCCTCATTTCCAAACATTGAGACTGCACATCGAAGAAAATATGGCAATGCTAATTCAGTGCCAACGATGGTTCAGCAGCCCTTGTCTAATTTTCAACAAGTCCCCCCAACGACGGTGAAAGAGTCATTTGCACAATATTTACCCCCACAATTAGGAGTGTCGCAGCAATTTATGCCTGATCAATTAGCGCACTCGTTGCCCAATTTAGTGCCTCAGTCTGTGCAATATAATATTGTACCAACCAGGCTTGGCAAAAGTCATCGTCATGAGGCGTGAAGCTGTGACTGTGAAGCCTCTTGGTCCGTCAAACTCAATTGACTGTTCCTTAACGACCGGTTCACTTCGTTTGCCAGTCATTCATTCCCCAGTCATTTGAAGCTAAAATAATAACCTAGTTTAGCAATCGCATTCAAACGACCGATGACGAAAAAGAAACTCATTTATTATTATTGTTACTCCTGCCAGCAAACCGAAGACGACCGAAGACGAAAAAGAAACGCATTTATTATTATTGTTGCTCCTGCCAGCAAGCTCGTTTTCAGTCTTTTATTGCTATTGTTGCTCTCTGCCAGCAAGTCGTTCAATTAGTTGTACCTGTCGTCAGCAGCCGATCGAAGTGTGAAGAGATTTGCCAGTCACTCTCAGGAGAAATTTTGACCATGTGTAGGAGCTTCGCCAGTCGATGATGGAGAAATGTTGATTGTTGTCGTGCTTTATCCGTCATGCGAGTAGTGAGGCTCCGTCAATTGAGAACAGTGCCAGTCGTTTGATGAAACAAAACTAGTCGGGTCAAGCGTGACGGGCGAAATTTACCATCACTGGTACCAACTACTATTCCTTCTTTGCCACCTTTGACGTCTTTGCCCATTGCGACGTCACATGCAAGCCAATTGCCAACATTTCGACCAATACCAACCTCCCAGTCAAATGAAAACTTTTTGCCCCAGTCAATCCGGCGAAGTGATGGAACCAGAATTCAGTGCACTCCAAGGAACGATTTCGGTGCGCCAACAAACTTGACGCCCCAGCAGTTAGCAGCCAGGCAGTCGTTTTCACGGGATTTGCCTTACTTTTCCGGTGATCCAGCGGAGTGGCCGATATTCATCGCGAACTACGACTACACAACGGCGGTGTGCGGTTTCTCGAATGGCGAGAACATGCTGCGTCTACAACGATGCTTGAAAGGACAAGCCCTGGAGGTGGTGAGGAGCAGCTTAGTGCTTCCGGCCACAATACCTCATGTCATCGAAACGTTGCGATTGCGGTACGGGAGGCCAGACCTGTTGATCAACAACCTGCTGCAGAAGGTGCGAGCGATTCCAGTACATCGGGTGGATAAGTTGGAAGGGTTGATTGAATTCGGAACAGCAGTACAAGCGCTGTGTCACCACATCGAAGCGGCAAACGAGTATGACCAGTTATTCAATCCTCAACTGCTTCAAGAGTTGATTGCTAAATTACCAGATGAATCCCTCAATACTCTTGTGAAACAGATGTTCATCATTGACGACGTTGAATCAGCGATGTCGAAGGCTCAATCAGAAGAAGATACGCAGGCACTGGCGATTCTGGAGCAGACCACGAAGCGTGCTGGTGATCGCTTCGGGACAGGTCCACTGAAAGTACATGACGATGTAGTCCTCCCGGTTAGCTACGGCATGGCCAAGCGGCGCTTGGAATGCCCCGAAAGAAGAATGTCCTGTGAAGAGAAGCTGAATGAAAACCCGAAACTGACAACGGTGATGAAGACCATCTATGAGCAGCTCCAGCTGGATGTCTACCCGGGGGAGATCGCTGCTTTCCGGAATAGTAACAAAATTTGTAAGCCGGAAATGGTTTCTTGCGACACCCTATTCCCAGAGATTCTACCACAGAAACTGTACTCCCGTTCTGGCCTCCGTATCGTGACTCAATGTGTTATCCGAAACTGTATGGCCGTGCGAGCCATGCATTTTGAGGCGGTGTTCTCACTCTCCGCAACTTTCTGTGTTCTTGAATTCGGACGGTTTGTGGGACGCCGCGGTGCATCGGTTAAATTCTTCAGCAGCTTCGGGACGAACTACGTTGGGGCGTCAAGATTAGTTCTGCAGCAGATCAACCAAGGGCTCTTTAACACTTTCACGAACGTCGAGTGGAAGTTCTATCATCTGGGGGCACCAAGCCTAGGGGGCGCGTGGGTAAGACTGGTGAAGTCTATCAAGGTGGCAATTGAAGATGGGTACTCTAAGGGCAAACTAGACGACGTGGGGCTCAATAATTTAATAGTGGAGGCTGAAAGCATAATCACAACAAGGCCTCTGACTTACCTTTCCTTCGATTCATACGAATTCGAAGCGTTAACTTCAAACGATTTCTTTTTGGAGTGTTCGAACTATTTCAAACAATTCACGGTTTCAATCGAAAAACAACGAAACCTTCGGAAGAAATGGGGTCTCCTACTACAGGAGCTCGATATCCTGTGGGGACGCTCGGCGAAGGAATACCTTCATTCTCTACGACATCAGGACAACTGGTTCCAAAGGGTTGAACCGATCGAAATTGGAAGCTTGATCCCAATCACGGACCTAAGTACCCGCAAAGGTTGGGTACGAAGACGTAAGGTGGAGATGTTCTTAGGATTCGAAGGCCAGGTTCCAACCGAAATAGTGGAAGCTGTGAATAGTGCTGCAGTGCAGTCTCAGAGAACACTGAGATGCACCCGGGGGAGGATGTCGGCGCGACTAGCAACACTTGTGTCATCGACCGCAAGACAACAAACCACCCTGTGCTACTGACGACGAAAAAACGTTTTTTCACTCGGCTCACTCGAAGTTCTGAGTTCGCCGGATAAAAAGTGCGCGTCATTCCATTCGCCATACAAAAAAGTGCCACAAGTAGTTTCCGTAAAGTTAGTCAGATTCCACTAAATAGTTAATCTTAAACTGATATTCCTGGAGCATCAAGTTGATTTATTGTTTAACCAGGGAATTGCATAACAGTAAGTTGTTAGTTTATATATGTATATAGAAACTGTGATTTAATTCTTTGAACCTGGTACCAGTTCCGCCCGGTTTCCAGACTGACAAGCCTCAGGCTAAAAGAAGGCTAGCAAAAGCGTGTTGTTTGACCGTAGGTAAATTTATTTATTCTAAAAGGATAAATTAGTTTGACAATTTGTTTCTAGTAGGAGGCAAACTGGACCGGATAACAAACCCGGACAGCACTAGCGTAGATTTTTCTTAACAAGCACACTAAAATGTAAGTTTGTATCAAATTTGTAACCAAAACCATGTACTGAAAATAACCTCAATTTCAGTTTTGAAGCTGATCAAATATACTGCTATCAAACATTAGTGGTTCCGCTTGTGTCTGCTTCCGGAAGAATCAACACGCATTGAGTTTTCATATCTTTTAAGGCATAACATTAATATTACAATAAAAGTCTGATTCCGATCAACTCTAAATAAATTCTGACAGCAAGAACCTTCGTCATTTTCTTTAGAATATTTGTGTTTTGATAAAATACTTTTTAAGACAATGAGATGGAATAGGAATGATCCGAAAATTGTTCATGACGAATGTTATCTAGTATAACTCTTAATGAAGCCTTTTTAAAACTCGAGGGGGTTTATAAGTGATTTTTATTTTGCTCTTCACAACCTCCTGTAGGTGGGCCTTTTTACGCTTATAAGCGTTTTATAAATGTTTTTAAGGAGTTTATGAAACTTGGTGTTGGTTTATAACGAAGTTTCATAGCATTCCTGTAGGTTCTTAAAAAACTAAAATTGTTGCTTGGGTAATTTATTGTTTCAGTTGTTGAACATAGAAGGCCGATAGGTAAGCACACATATTTTTAATTTAATTCATTTGTTGAATAAATTTCATAAAGTTTACGAGCTTCAAAGCTCAAAGCAATTCAAAGCTCGAGAAAAAATTCATAAGATATTTAAATTATTTTTTAAATCAGCTTAACTTAAGAGCAAGTTCACTGATGTTGGGGAAAAGCGGTAGAAATTTTGTCACTTTTTGCACATTTTCAAAATTTTGTCATGTAAAAATATTTTCAAAATTTTCAACAACACGTGTTGTAGTTTCGCATGCTGTGATGAAAAAATAGCAATATTTCTATCACATACGGCTAAAAAAGAAACAGTTCTGTAAAAAATACAACACCCAAAGATTTTGAAAACACTTTTGCATGGTAAAATTTTCAAAATGTCAAAATTTTTACCACTTTTTCCGAACACCAGTGAACTTGCTCTAACGCCCTATTTGGTGTATTTTGAAGTTTGCTCATATTATACTCGTGGTCATTACTCAGATTTGGGCGCTGAAGAAGAGCTAGCACTGATCAGTATGGTTGTACAAACACCGATATGTCTCGGAATAAGGGGTATAAGGCATTTCCCCACTTGTCAGACGAACAGCTGATTTCTCATGTTTACATTTTCTCGGCATATCGTGGTAGGGTAAACATAACAACAACATTACGTATGTTCAACGGCCAGATAGTAACGATATGAAATTGGCAATGCAATTGTAGTGGTTTTGCAAGCGCACCTTGGCGAGGAGCATATAAATTCTTCATTTAATGATTTGTAAACTCATAACAAGTTAAAACATGAAGGTTTGTTGATGCTTTTAATAAAAGAAGTTTTTAAAAGAAAGCATTGAACAGTCCTTATCATCAAAGATCAAAATGGCGACCAGTTGGTGATTACATTTTTCAAAACAAAAACAAAAAGCTACCCTACCACAATCTGTCTCAGGAAATACTCTATATTGTACCGCATTCCTGGCAAAAAATAAAAAAAATAAAGAAATTGTTCCTCAGTCGGACAAAGCACCATGCAAAATATCCGCTTATTTAGTCAATCCTAAGAGGTCGCTCAATAACGCTCAACTTCTAAGTTCCTTAAAATACTTTTTTCACTTTTACAAGGTCAAAAATGGTGCCAAAACTCCATAAAACTTGAACTTCGTTAAGCGACCTCCTTGAGTTGAACAAAAAAGCATATTAGATTTAGCATTGTGATTTGACAAAGTCGATTGTTTTTGGATGTTATTGGATCTTGGATCACCCTTTTGTCCAGGCGTCAAAATCTTGTCCAAGTTATTTTAAACATATTTCTCATTTATAAAACACATTCCGATAGACAAGTCCTAGAATTGTAACGCATGCGCTCGCAACAATCCTTTCTTCCGAATTGGTTGGAAAGAGAATGTTTTGCTTGCTACTGGCTGAGGTATGTCGAACCGAAAACACCTGTTTCTAAAGGTTCTATATTCACACGCCCGGCAAATTTGTCCTTCCCTGCAGCATGCCTTACGGACGACCTCGAAGAGATGAGCACACTAATCACCCGACCACCACCCACTCAGCCTCTCGGCCTCATGGCCGAAAGAAACAAGGATTATCACTTTTTAATACCGCATCACTTAGGAAGTTTTACTCCTCGTTTTGTGAACCACCTGTTCCATTCCACGTGGCCATGTCCTTCGCTCCTTCGCCAAGCTCATACCTACCATATACACTCGAACGACCGCCGATTGGTTTCTCAGCTTATCATCTATAATGTAGGTGGTATGTGGCAGTATCGATTTTTGTACCCGAGGAGGAGCAGTCTGTCTCTTTAATTTGACCATAGAACGTTTTCCATTCGTCACGAATGGATGCAAAATTTTCAAGTTCATCGACCAACAACGACTGCATTTGGCTGCTGCTGATGTGCTGTGATATATTTGGCTAATCAACGAATCAACTATCAAAGGAAACGGAAATGTCGTCCGGACACAAGCAGCTTTATTCCTGTGTAACTTTTATCCTATTTTTGGTGGTGGTAAACTTTTACAAAAACAAAATCCAACAAGCCAAGGAACGGGAAGCTTACGTTAAAAACAGAATCAAAGGCCCGGGTGGACGCACAGCTCAGAACCGGATGTTGAGTCGACCAATGGCAGGTATGATGGTGGATGCCGAGGAGGATGGCGATAGCTGGTTCCAATTCGGTGGAGGAACGGGCGACAATTTTTACTACTCTGACTCGGTCTTGGAACGCATGAAAGAATATCCCAATGCCTGTCGCGATATGGATGTGTTTTACAGGAAAATAGATCAAAAAATGGGAAAACAAAGTGCCAATCCAGCTAACACACGACAGGACAAGAATTCAAACTCTTCGGTGTACGTTTTCTTATCGGTTTTAATGATACTACTGATAGCAGCCGCAGTTGATATTGCCAAACATATCAGATCCAATCCCAGGCAAGATAACATTCGTCGATTGTCGCTTCAAAACTATCAAACTCTTATTCGCGAAAAGCAGAAACAGTTTCGCATGATGAAACAACATTATTCTCAACCATCAATGTCTATCAATCGATCTATCGATGATTCCGCCAACTACCCCATCGTTCCCCGAGCGACCAGTAAAGAAGATTTGGAATTCCATCCTAGTAGAAATTCCATCAGTCCTGCACCGGCACCGCTTCTCCGCAGACAATCTGTTCCGGTCATGATGCGCTCACCTGCCATTGGAAACCTACATTCAATCAATGGCTACAACACACCTTCAGCAGTCAGACATCAATTTTTGCGGCGCCCCTCAGTGGATTCATTCAACCTTGACCGATCTGCTGACACAGACCTGCCCTCGGGACTATTCAAAGTCAATGGCAACAAAAATTTCGGCGTACTGAATGGTTCACCGACAGAAATGCGGCGCCGTGTACGGATGCTACACCGTCATTAAAATTCGATGACAAAAGGAGGTTTCATTTGGTACTGTGCACAAACTAGAGTAATCCAATCGTTTGAACTGGAGATTAACTTATGAAGCGATTGCCATTTGTGTGGCAGCGAATTTTGATCTCAGGGGTTAGCTCGCAATTTGTTGGAAAATTGTGCTGAAGTTGTTTGTCGCTCGATTTATCCGACGATCCGACTCCCAATAAATGTGATGTTGATTAAACAGAAACTCAATTTTTCCGTTGATGGTTATATGCATGTGATGTTCCATATACAATTATCATTGAAATAATCATGTCGTTGTACCAGTTCTTGTGATAACTTTGAGATTTGTGCAATTAATTCATTACTTTCGGTGTCGAACGTTTCCTAGATGTCCGTGACATAAAAAAATCATAAATCTTATGTGTGAGTGTTCCTCAACAGAACAAGACCTATTACAGGGGTGAGGGTTATCCTCACTTAATAAAAAAAGCCAAATCATCGTAGAGCTCCGATCCTCTTAGAGCATTTTTTGATACGTCCTTTTGACTTTTCTCGCTAGAACTGCGTTGTGAATGTGATACAAATCAAGAGACACTCTTTTATGCATCGTACAATCACAATCCTTGATGTGCCCACTATTTATTAAAACTGTAGATGTTTGATATTTGATGAACGATGATCAGATCACTGATCATTCAATGACACTGATTTCACTGTTACACAATATAAATATGATCGTTACAAAGAGATACGTATATATGTAGTAAACTAAACTGATGAGCCAAAATAATTCAAAATAAATCTTTTGGAAAATAAAAATCTCATGTCACTATAGTCGTGATTGAATCACTTCAGCCGCATGGTTTCATTTAATCTTGCTTCGAAAAGTTTTGTTGGTTTTTAAATACAATACTGTTATCACTAAGTATGTTCGAAGATTAAAGCCACGGATTTTCTATCTTTTCACTCCAGCAGTTCATTCCGGTACCTTCCATTGTAGCTTTTTGCCGGTTTCGTAAAGATTCGAGAGGGCCATGGTGAATTCGTCCTTGGCGTTCAGTTTCAGGTAGTGTTTGTAGAGTAGCAGCGCGGTGCGAGCATCTTCGACGGAGTCGTGCGTTTCGGATTGAATTTTTATGCCCAGAAACTGCCAGGCCAGGAAACGCAGCGACACCATCCGATGGTGGGGCAGATGGAACAGATACACCGTATCGACAATCTGCTCCGGTGGAACGATGATGTTGATGACCCGGAAATCGTTCTTTAGACCATGGCCGACAAAAATAACTCCACTGTCGACGAGATAGCGTAGCTTTTGGTAGGAGTTTTTCAGTGTAGTCAATCGTTTGTTACTGAAATTAGCATCCAAATCACCTGGTTTGATACCGGAGAACTTTGTCAAATAATCGACCACTTGTTCTTGGGTTGAGATGTAATCATCGACAAATGGTACTCCTTCGTCGGTTCCTTGTCCACGAATGCAGGTGATCCGAGCGACGCTCATATGACTCGGTTTTACAGTAGATAGCTTGCCATCCGATCTAATTTCACTTTCTTCTGGATTTAGCGTAACGAACTCGGCATCCATGGCCACCAAATCTCCCGGTTGAAATATTTCCTCTGAACCTAGGGGCTTGAAATTTTTATCATCCGTCGACTCCGTGTTCGTATTGTTGGAAGGCTCCGGCTCCATAAACAGATCGTTGGTGAATGGGTTTACATATTGCGTAAGACATTCTTTGCCGTAGCCTTCTTCATCGCGAAGCAAGGTGCTCGATGTATAGAACAGTACGCAGGGTACCTTCCAGTCCAAGGTGAACCAAACCGCTTCCTGTACCGAAACAGGTGAAATGCTAAAATCGTTAAATATATACCAGCTTCCATCGGTGAAATCAACACCACCCGAAGGGTCTGATGCGCCCGGTCGAACCTGCTTCAGGTCGTGATAACTTCTGGGAACGTGCACCAGTGCCACAAGGTTACGCTGAGCGCCATCGTTGATGTAGCAAACCGCAGCCGAGAGACTGTAGTTCTTCGATTTACGGGGAGATTTATCTGAAATTGAAAAAGTGGCCATTGAATTATTCATTAATTTCAAATAATAACTCTAACTCACCTTCGCCCAGGTACATCTCTTTGGGGTCAAACCCATCGCTGCTGCTACTGCTAGTGGAAGCACTCTTGAGTGAGCCGATTTCCAGATTTTCCTTTTCGTTTAGTGTCATACGGAAGCTTAGTGGGAACCAAGATTTTTGTGGTGGCGTTTGAGTAGTTGGATGAGAGATAGTCACCGATGGTGATGATTTTCTGAAGTTAAATTGAAATTATGATAAGCTGGTAAAAATTAAAACAGCAAAATTTTCTAACCGTGGGTGCGTGAAGTGACAATCAACTCGGGAACAGTTGATACCGTAACGGCACATCTTGCCATTGCCACCGTTACGCACTTCGTTATCCGACGATGATGATGCGTTCGAACTGCCACCAGTTCCTCCAACCTGGGCTGTTGGACGACTCATTTGTTTCTTCAGATATTCGAGTTCCTTTTCCGTCTCCAAACCACAGTTTATAGATAATATTTCCGGTAAATCGGTTACACGACTTTTCTGATGAGTGGGCGTGAATTTGTTACACTTTTCACACCAAGCCGGTGTTGTTTTCTCAACGCTTAACGAATTCTTGAGTATTGAGGCGAAGGTTCCATCGGAACGATTGTTGTTTGCCATATAGAGTAGATTGCACACCAGCAGGATGTTATTCTTAACCCTTTCGGTGTTGCATTTCAAACAACGTTGAGTACTCTTCTGTTGGGTTCCGAATAATCTGCTAATTTCGGTTTCGTCTTTATTGTAGGCTTTGTTACTGCTATTATTCGCCGAACTGCCATAAGCTTGGGTGGGATCTATAGCGGGGTCCATGTAAGGATCACAATCCTCAGGAAGCATTGATTGCTCGTAGTCTAAAATGATGGGAAATTTTATAAATTATTTTCATTAAAGAAATAGTAAAACTCACCAGTAGCAGCTTCTAGAAATTGGTACTTTTCGTTGTTCGAATCGTATTGCTCAACTTCACCATCCAGAATTTGTTGATACTCGTCAACCTGGTGTGGTACATGCATTTCCGCCCCAGGAATAAATGGCCTTGGCGATGCCGAAAGTGTAACTTTTCTCAAGCTATCTTGAATGTGGTGTTGTTGTTGCTGGACCATAATGTTCTCGTTTTTCTTAATTGCCTCTAGCAGCTCGTAATGCATCTGATGCAATATAAAACGATTCCAGTTTTGAATCAAGCTTATAAGATTCACATTCGCATTGTTGCTGCGATCAGAGGACAGAATCAAGCCCAAGGCCGATGCTTCTGGGACAGTACGGAAAGAGCGCAGGAAGTTGCTTGCTTGGCAAGGTTGGCTGGAAGTGCCAACATCCAGCATGTGGAATAGGAAACCAAGTTCACACGCCAGACAAAACTCTTTCGAGCAGCAATGGGACAAAATAGCTCTGCGCAATGGGATTATGAAGTAAAGCGATTGCAGCATTGCATTGCAATAGGCATTTGGAAGGTTTGCCTCTAGCCCTACGAATCCGGTTTGATTGTACTGTTCAAAGTCAAAGTCCTGACAGCCTAGTTTACTGTACTTTACTTCAACTTTCCGGTAGCGACGAGGTACAAGCTTCAATCCCTGATCGCCGGATCCTTTCTGTGAACTATTTATGGGAGTTGAGTTCTGATTAGAAGCGGATCCATTGTCCAGTAAATAGGGCATCTGATTACGAAGAGTAGTTTTAGGATTAGGGGCGTACCCGATGGTTCCTTGCATTTTCATGGTAGCTGTTATTTCTGGATTGATCGGTTTCGGTTTAAGATATTGGTATTTGTTCATAAATTCTGGCCAATCGCTAAGCCAACGAGTTCCAGTAGTCAAATGGGGCAGTAAAATCGAGGAAAGTGGAAAGTTTTTATCAGTTATTGAAACCATCGGAAGAGGTTCAACCGTATCTGCAAATTCTGTTTCTCGGGAAAATGGATTAAACTGCAGAGATGGTGTGTTGATCTTAACGGCTGAAATAAGATTGATGTGTCCGGACTGATCACCAAATGCCATAGCTTGTCCAGAAGAGCTGATGTCAAAGGACAAGCATTGAGTGCTGAATGTGTTAATTTGGAACATGCTAACTCGTGGTTCACTCAATTCTACTGTATCAACCAGTTGTAGTTGACCCATTGGAGAAACAACTGCCAATCGAGAGATGTCGGATGGCAAAAACTTCAACAATTGCGGTTCAATGAGCACTTGAATGGGCGAAATCAGTCTCAGCATCCTAATATCGTACACCATCAAGAATCTGTCCACGGCTAAGTTACCCTGCCTTCCACTGTACCCACACGAGATCAAGTAGTTTCCTTGAACGTCGAAATCCAGCAGGCTGCCCGAGTGGGTTAGTAGCTCATGTTCCATTGACAAACTGTTGGGGTCGCGCAGGATAATCTTTCCAAATGGATCGCCCTCACAGAGATATCTCGTGTGGCTTCTCAAAATAGCGCATCCATTTTCTCCGGCTTGAATTGAACCCATCTCGGTGCAAGTGGCCACGTCAAAATCAATTAGCTCACTTTGGTGGCCTCCCATGAGCATCCGGTTCGGCTGGTGCTCGATCATACACAAAAGATCTACCATTTTATCCGAGCGGAAGGTGAACTTCGGAGTACCTCGGCGAATTTGATGGCGCAGGGTTGTGCTGGTAAGGGCCAGGATTCCCGAATCAACAGTGTGTATTTGACGTATCATTTCGTTGGCATGAACCTGAGCAAAAAAAAATGATATGAATATCATTGTTAAAGTAGGTCATTGAGAAAACTCAGTTTATTACCTGGAATGAGGTGTATTTCTGCATCGTCGGACCATAGTAGGAGGTAACGTGGCCGCCCTGGTTTCCCATCCAGATCAGTTCGGCCTGGGTGTCGAAGTGGACCGTCGAAACCCCGAAGCGATCGCCACCGTCAGCCATTACGACACCCTGCTCCATCAGTTCCGGCTCGGTGAATCCAATGTTGAAGGTGCTGCCGAAGGCCGTGGCCGGATAATTTCCACCACTTGGCACATCATCATACACTACACAGCCACAGGGTTCAAGGAAACATAAGCAATAACATTAAACAAACATGTAACGAGTAAACCTTTCGAACGACCTCCGAAGCAAAATTCAGTCAGCGAAAATGAAATTTTTGTTGGAGAAAATCATAAACAAAACTTACTCGTCAAGGTGATAATGTCCTCGGCACGGTTCCCCGGATCGCCACTCATGTAAACGTAATCCATTTCGGCGGCCGCTAGTGCTTACGATACTTTTCCCACAAAAATCATAGCCCTCGGGTGAAGGATTTGTTCAGAAAAACCGTAAAATTTTTCGCGATAGAACACTCCAGATTTTGCGATTTTGACAGTCCACTTTTTCAAGCACCTCTTTTTCTTGCGTACGTTGACCGCATCACAGCATTGCTAGATCTGTTCAACATTTTTTTTATTACTTCGAGCTGCTGTCCGTGTTGTTTGTTCTCAATACTGGAAAATAAAATCTGCTAAAATATTGAAGTCATTAGACTGAAATTGTACATTAACGAATTAACGATCCATATTGATACATATTGATACAGTTTCTAAAACTTATAGATAATCCTAATTTATTGAACGCAGCTAGTATACGAAAGTGCAACAGAGCCATAGCCTTTTTCAACAGTTACAGTTTGCACCACTACATTGAACCGTGGATACGTAAACAAGAAACAGCTGTTTTGCTCCGCTCGCATATGCACGCAGCAGAACGATTACGGTTCGCAGTTAAATGTGTGCGAGTTTTCCCGAAACGGTTCCTGTGATAGGGTTTCCAATCTAATTGAAAAAAAAAGAATTGTAGTTTGGAAATAAATTTAAATAAAAGTACAAATCCTTCCTTTTGGATTAAAGCAAAAGATGCCATCAATCAGTTAGCGTTGACAAAAATAATAAAAAAGACAAAAATGAAACAAATTCAAAAATTAAATAACTTAAAACATAACACAAATGGCAAAATTGACAAATATGTATTACGAAAATCACAAAAATTATAAAAATGACGAGAATGACAAAATAAACAAAAAACCGACAAAAGTGACAAACAGTGACGAAAATGACAAATAAAATGAACAACAAAAATAATAAAATTGACCATATTGACTAAAATGACTGTTTGTTGACCAGAATGACACGAATGAAAAAAAAAAAATACAAAACTTACAGATTCCACATAGTTGGCGAAAACGACTAAATTTTCAGTTACGACTAAAATTACAAAATTGAAAAAAAAATACTAACATGAAACGACGAAAATGACAAAAATTTCAAAAATGTCAAATACTTATGTCAAGAAGGACAATTTAGGCCTCAAAATAACAAATGGAAAATAATGACAAAAAGGCCAAAATAACAAAAACAAAACATGTAAAATAATTGAAAAAAAATAATTAAGAAAAAAAACTTTAAAAAACATAACTAGTTGTTATTTTTACATTCATGGAATGTTTTTTTTTTTCTTTCTTAACGTTACTTATAAATTTGTTTTTTTTACCTCATGTGTCTCCCTCCCTTCACCCGTTTGATAAAAGACCAACTAAACAGGGATTAAGACCATAAGCTTATCCCATAAATGCGCCAACTATTTTCATCGATCGGTTTTTCCCGATTTTTTTTTTCGACGTCTTCCAGCTTCCATAAGTGATGTCCTTTCAATCTTCAAACTGCGCAGCGCATCTCCTGGGTGATGTGATGGAAGCGATGGAAGTCTTTTTATAAGTGAGAAAGGAAAAAAAAGATAATCGTGACAGTTGCAGTTCCCCTTTTGTCGTCGTCGTCGTCGTGATGCTCGCCCGGGTTACTTTGATTGATATTGATTTTTATGGCGCTATTTATTACAATTTATTATGATTTTTATGAGATTCACACTTTTAGAGCCAGCCAGAAGCTTGAATCGAGGAAAGGGAAGCTGGGAGAAGACAAAAAAATCAGCAGCTTTATGTCGTTTTCCTAATATGATATGTTCCACTCGAAATCGGCGAGCCATCATCAAGAAGCGAACCGCAACCCAGATCCAGCAGAAGCCGGGTTCATTTCGTTTCGGTTCCTTCGCCGGAAAGCTGGATGGATGCAACGCAAAAATCGGGGCTCTCGCATGGCTAACAGATTTTCGCCTTACAATGGGATGCAATTTGTTCTCCGATCGAGCGAGCAGAGGGAAGATGCGCGACGACCATATCAGCGTGGACTTTTCGGGGACGACTTTTCGGCTCATTTGTTGAGTTTATTTATGATTAGATATGGAGATTCTTCGCTCGGTGGCGAGATATGCGACAAAGGACTGAAAATCGGTATTTGAAGAAAAATCACCCGACGTGTCAATACAGCTGTCAGGGAAGATGCATTTTTTTCCTATTTCGAATTTTACCTCAATGATAGTAACAAATTTAGTCCCATTATTGCTGTCGAAATACAAGGACTGTTTATGGAGAATCGGCCCTTTGTTCATATAGTCTCACAGGCATATTTAATGATTCATCTTGTCGAGAGTTTAGTTTATGAGGATGCTGTGTGGACGCATTTATTGCACTCAAAATAGCCAATTTTGGGTTGATGATCGAAACAGTATTTTTTTTATTCGTAAATAGTTTCGGACTCTAGAAATAGGCAAGAGCATTTCGGTGGTATCATAAAATTTTAAGGTATTTTAGTGCATAAATCAAGGAACCCAACTTCTACACGGATGGTTAGAGAAAAAATATTTTAGGTTTTTTTTATGTTTATTTTATGGATTTTTCAACAGTTTTTTATTTCATATGAAATTTTTCATCTGGCATTTTCATCCTTAGGGATGATCCATCCCTAATTTCATATGATGGGAGATCCAGTTTTCCAAAGCTGCTTGATTAATATGTAGATAAGTAGGTAGTCATTGATTTTTTTTGGTACCCGTTCCGTTCTGTGCAGCTATTAGAAGTGCTTAGTAGAAAAATAGTTATTCATGCAACAAGTTGTAAAAAGTGGTTTTTTTCAGCACGAAGCATCCAACGAAGCTCGTCGGTATCCTTCAATTGGGAGGAATTTGCTCCATAATTTGAATAATAATGCACTTTAAAAAGATTAAATAGGCAATTCAGAATACATACTTGATAGCCATAGTTGAATTAAAATCAAACCAGAATATTAGGGATTAATTTGTTTATGATTATGTTTCGACTACATTAAAAATGTTTGACTGATCTGAATTTTCGAAATGGTCAACGACATAACGAAATGAAAATAAGAAAGAGGATTGAATTGAAAGAAATATTTTAGACAAAAAACCCCGTGCCTCAATCCAAAGTTCCCAATTGTGTTTTTCATCCCTCATGAATTCTCAATTCAAAGTTATTCTCGCAAACACAAAGCAAATAATTTTTATTTTGTTTCGATTGTAGTCCATTTTTAAGGCATTCGCGACTTTATACCTATCAACGTTGCAGTTGACAGTTATTTAAAAACTTTTCCAGTTTATCTGTGTTCGAACTCATGAACATCAGCTTAGGAGGCAACTGGTTTGCCAACTGAGCTACAAGCCCCTGCAAATTAAATGAAAATAAACATTTGAACATAAAAAAAAACCTTAATGGGATAAAACCAACCCAAACTGCCCCTTTCCCCAAAAGTCCCCCATCTGCCGTTCGCACGGCTTGCCAAAAAAAAAAACGAGAATTACGAACGAATCAACGCCTACCTACTTATTTTTTATGCGCCGTTTGAAGTTGTTCAAATCAATGATCGGAAAATCGCTCAAGAAAAGCAATCAGGAATGGTTTCTAGCTAGAATGATGCTTCCTCCGAGTGCTGTGATACGCACGTGGTAAAAGTACCCATTGAATATATGTCGAAAATCAACACTAACTTGATACAAGAAGATATACCATGCCCCATCGGAGGCTACCGTTGCTATTCGTCACGTGGCTAATCGACGGTGATCGACATACTTGGTGATACATTTTGAACGCCGCACACAGGAGTATTTCACCCAAAAACCTGGCCAAAACTCAAAATTTAAATTCTATTGGGTACTTTTACGTCAATGTTTATTTGATTCTTGAATAAATTTAGCACCATGTACCGGTAAGTTTTTTGACATCTGATTTGTTTATAAGCTGTTGCAGCTGTCGAAACTTTAGTACTTTTATGAGATAGAATTTTTCTACAAATAGTTGAATCAGCGCGACTACGTCATATCAATAAATAAAACTTTCTTAAGTGACCAAAAATGAAAATTTGAAATGGAAAACTTCAATGGAGGGGTGTTTAATAATTTTAAGTATAATAGACAAAATTCGATGACTATAGAGGTAGTACGCAGTGCTTTGAAAATTCTTCTATTTATTTTTTGTTTTAAACGTTCATTTTTTTACAAATTAGTGTTTATGTTTATGTTCCCAGCAAGTCCCGGCAAAATGTTTGATATCATTTGAAAATTGATAACTTCAATAATCATGTACAAAAGAAAAAACTCGCGCAAATTCGCGCATTTTTGATATTATTAAGTTTGAAGTTTAAAAATATTGATAGATTTTTTCTACAAAAAAGTCACCTAGGGCTTCGTTTATTTAAAATTAAAGCTCATTAAAATTTATGTTCTTCTTGGAATATTTTCAAAAGTTATAAAACTTTCAAAAAACAAATAAAAAAAACCTAGATTTTTTTGAATTTTACAACTTTTTAACCTGGATTATCTATAATGTCATATAAATGTTAGAAAATTTCTAATAGAAAATTATGAAAAATTACGAAAACGGTAAAAAATATATTAAATGATCTTAAAAACGTTTGATAAGTCAAAATAAACTTTTTTATTGATTTCAAAACTAAAAAATACTTTTGGCCAACTTTTTCTTCTACGTACTCCTGTACTCCTGTGTGCGTCGCTCCCTCAATCATTCCCGAACGTCTATCCTCGCATCATTGTTGATAATGCTCGTTATTGATAGACGATCATTAATGTTTCAAAAGGAAAAATCTGAATAAATACCAGGACCACATGTTCAAAAAAGCTGTAGCACATGCTGGACAGTTCATTGCGGTTACCGAGTCATGATTTTGTCCTTCTAGGCAAAGCGAAAAATAAAAAATCATCTGATAGCCTACATAGATCGCTCAGAACTGATACATATCAGTTATGATCCTAAAAGTTGAAAGTCGTCAAGGGAAGGAAATCAGCATCGAGACGTTCGTTGCTGATAGTCTGCGTCCTTTTTTACCTCATCATGTATCGCAAAAGTGTTTCAAATACGGAAGCGTCGTTGTCATGCATGATTGTTTGTATGATTTGGTTGAAGAAGGAAAATTTGACTGCTTTGATTTTTTGGCTCTGAATGTAGTCAAGCATGGCTCGGTGAAAATGATTGATTTTCGGAAGTTTGGTTCAAATACCATACAGATTTCGAATGTTATTTCAATAAAAATAAGTTTCATTCGTTTGGCAACCCAAAATATTTTTCTGAGGTATAAGCTTAATATGCTTAATTTAAAGATCCATAGCTTGTGAAATTAATTTTAGATCTAAAATATATTGAAACAGGAGCTATGATCCTAGTTTCTTTATTCATATTTGTTATGTTCTATTCTGAACACAGTGATAGAATAGTATTTTTTGCAACAAGTTGCAAAAAAGTGGATTTTTTCAGCGTTAATTTATCCAGCGAAGTTGCCGAGTTGGATAATTTCGTCGAGTGCTGAAAAAATCGAATTTTGCAATTTTTTGCAATGCCGGAAGCTGTTTTGAAAACTATATCGAAAAGTACTATACTTTTCAACACTGTTTTCTCGTCCTATGCAACCAAAGTTTGTTTAAAAACATATGATATTTTAGTGCGGAGTTGTCAAAATATTTATTTTGATCTTCATCTCAACATAATTCTGCAATTTGGTATTCTAGGTTCTGGCATTCAAATCTGAACTGAACTTGAAACTCGGAATATGGATTCGGGTTTTTTTAATTTCGAGGGATTTAGGGTAAAATTGTTTTTCCTAAAATCAAATTCTTGATTTATAACTCTAACATTGGTTTTGAAATTTTAAATAGAAGTTTCAAGTATTCAAAATCAAAAACCTCTTGGAAAATGTACTCGATGTTTATGACAAATTGTTGTTTGCACACAAAACTTATGCAAATCAAACGGCAACGGAAATGGCCATCTGTTGGCAATCATTAATTACGACAATTTTTCGGTTCCAAGATTACAAATTGTTCAGATTTGTCACGATTACGAAAAACTAGCTTCCTCAAAATGCACGGTCATCGTCGGAGTGAAAAATCGAAAGTTAATCCTGGCCTGTCCAAAAGTCCGTTACTTGGCCTCCAAGCCTTAAAAAAAGTGAATCAGTAATGCATTTCGGCTAAAGGGTTTCGGAGCGATCGTATATCATATGCAAGTGATGCCTCGTATATTTCTGGGAGGACACTTTCCCACCGACCACCAACCGGATAGCTTCCTGGGATCACCAACGGTCACCGGGACCCCGAGAATGATTAATTGAACCATCTTCGGGGAAACCCCAGGGAGAAATTCGAGTACCTATGTGCGTACCTTAAAACAATCAGCCGGATGCAATTCCGGTTTGTTGGCCATCAGAAGTGCTATCATAAGAAAAACTAAAAAGAAAAAATGGACCACATCAAGGTAGGTCAGCGCAGTTTAACACTTCTGGCCTGGCCTACTTTGCTTGGGTAAGAAAAGTGTCTCTCAACGAAAAAGGCAAGATGGGATTACAGCAATTGCTTTATTAAGCCTGAAGGATCGCACGCTTTCGTCACTTTCCGGTTGTGGCGAGCCTTCCGGTGGACATAGGTATGTAAAAAAAGCAAGGATGAGCAGCGAGTTTTGTCGTCCCTCTGTCAAGCCTCTGCCTTAATTTATTTGTTTCAAGGGTTCGCCGGTTTCCTACCGAAGTTTTGACGCAGCCTAGGACAACGACAACGCAGAGTGTCGGGGCAGATGAAAATAAACATAAACATCTCGAGGGAAACGGGGTAGAAAAAGGATGCCTCAAAGATTGCTCAGTCAGTTCCCTTTCTTTCGATACTTTCCCTTCGCTTGGATTTTTTTTTCAAAGATTCTTACCGGAGACAACTTGGACTTTGACTTTTTTATTCAATAAATTATTCCGATTGTAAGAAGAGTGGGAATCCTTTCGAGATTGGAACATTAACACATTTGACAATTGTCATAAATTTAGGTGGAGTGCGCAATGCGCAATACGCAACCGACTCTTCAGAAAAAAAGGATTTTTTGTACCATCAACGAAACGATTTGATTTTGAAGTGGATGTGATGGGCTTTTTTATGCTTGAGAAATTTTTGGTTGAATCGGAAATGGTAAAGTGTTGAAGGGTGCGCGTAATTCAACTCGAGCTGTACAGGTAAAATAAGAGGAAAATTTGAACGTTTGGTTTGTTTTGATTGTCGTTGGCTGTCATAAACTCAACAATTTTATGATCCGCCGATTGATTTCTGCAATATATCGGGCGCCTTGATTTTATGACTTTGGGACATTGTGTTGAAATCGTTGGAAGGCAGCTTTAGGTCGAAGGTCTCTGCTTAAAATCCAAACATATTGTGACGTGTTGTGAGAAATTTCTGAACAATTGGATCACAAAAACTGACTCTCATAAAACTCATAAAGCGAGAAGAAGAGCTGTACATTTTCTTTCTGTTCGGACAATTTTCTCAAAAGAACGTTTCCACTTAAAAAAGAGGAGGATTATACATTTCTTTCAATTAAACTGTTCCGTAAATAGCACATTGAAAAATACAGAACGAAATAAGTAAATTATTTGGGTTGCTCATTTCTCGAATGCATCTTGAATGCAAAATGGAATTGGTTCTAATATTATTGTTTATATTACAAAAAATATAAAAGAAGATAACTATTGGAATGATACTAGAAACTAGCAAAAAAACTTGAAGAAAAAAATGACAACTTACTTACTTACTTACTTAATGATCCCGCGCCGATCCTCCGGTGCATAGGGCCGTGGTAAAAGACCTCCACTGTTGACGATCCGGAGCCAGCGTCTTCACTTGGTCCCAGTCAAGATTCTCGTCGACAGTTCGGATTTCAGCGGCTAGGCTTCGCCGCCACGAGTTTTTGGGTCTGCCTCTTCTTCGATGACCTTCTGGATTCCAATCTAGCGCCTCTCTGCAAATCTCGTTTTCATCTCTTCGCAGCGTGTACCCAATCCATCTCCACTTACGTTCCCGAATCTCAATTTCTAGCGCCCTTTGATGACACCGGCGATGTAGTTCCTCATTCGAGATACAGTTGCCAGGCCACCAAGCGCGGATGATATTCCGCAGGCAGCGGTTTACAAATACTTGCAGTTTTCGCGTCGTTACCGCATATGTGCACCAAGTTTCGCACCCGTACAGCAATACGGATTTGACGTTTGAGTTGAAGATTCGGATTTTTGTTCGTAGAGAGATCTGGCGTGACCGCCAGATGTTTCGGAGACTCGCAAACGCAAATCGGGCCTTTCTGATCCGGGTTTCGATGTCTTTTCTGGTACCACCATCAGGCGTTATCTGGCTACCAAGATACTGGAAGCACTCCACTTTCTCAACTTGTTGCCCAGCTACCATGAAATTGGAGGGATTTCCTGTGTTGATCTCCATCGACTTGGTCTTTCCGACATTGACTTTGAGACCTGCTGCCTTGGAACTTTCGGTGAGGTCGTCGAGTTTGCTCTGCATATCTGGTTGTGTTTGGGCGAGCAAGACAATATCGTCAGCCAGGTCAAGGTCGTTCAGTTGCTCCATTGTTGAAGGATTCCAAGGCAATCCTCGGTTCGGTGCACAGTCAATCGATCCAATCAGGATCTCATCCATTACGATTAGAAAAAGTAGCGGTGATAGAATACATCCTTGTCTCACTCCAGCAGTTACCGGGATTGGCTCGGACAAGACACCGTCGTGCAATACCTTGCACGAAAATGCCTCGTACTGTGCTTCGATGAGATGGACTAGTTTCTCTGGGACCCCTCGTCGCCTTAGAGCCGCCCAGATGTTTTCATGGTTAAGTCGGTCGAATGCTTTTTCGAAATCAACGAACACCAGCAGAAGAGAATCCTGGAATTCGTTGATTTGTTCCAGTATTATTCGTAGCGTTGTGATGTGGTCCACACATGATCGTCCGGATCGGAATCCAGCTTGTTGCCGTCGGAGTGTAGCGTCGATTTTCTCCTGGATCCTGTTCAGGATCACTTTGCAGAGTACTTTGAGGGTTGTACAGATCAACGTTATGCCTCGCCAGTTACCGCACTCTGTCAGGTCTCCTTTCTTCGGGACCTTTACGAGGATACCCTGCATCCAGTCGGCCGGGAATGTTGCAGTATCCCAGATGTCAGCGAAAAGACGGTGCAACATTTGTGCTGATAGGGCAGGGTCGGCTTTCAGCATTTCAGCAGGGATGCAATCGATCCCAGGTGCTTTGTTGGATTTCATGTTTCTGATTGCCGCTTCTATTTCAGCCAGCGAGGGCGCTTCCGAGTTGACGCCATTAATGCGACTTACTGTTGGCGCTTCGAGCTGCGGGTTTTGTTGGCCATCACTATTCGTGACTCGGAAGAGTTGTTCGAAGTGCTCAGTCCATCGTTTGAGCTGATCTGTTCGATCGGTCAATAACTGACCTGCTCGGTCTTTTAGCGGCATTCTTGCATTAGTCCTTGCACCACTGAGGCGGCGAGAAATGTCATAAAGTAATCGGATATCTCCATTGGCGGCGGCTCTTTCTCCCTCTTCGGCTAGGGAGTTTGTCCAGGCTCTCTTGTCTCGTCTACAAGCTCGTTTAACTGCCTTTTCCAGCTCCGCATATCGAAAGCGGGCGGCTGCTTTGGCTGACCCGGTACATGCCTGCTCAATTCCGACTTTCGCCTTTCTCCGATCATCAACCATCCTCCAAGTTTCATCCGACATCCATTCACTCCTTCTTCCACAAACTTTACCGAGAGTACCATGGCTCGTCGTGATAAAGGCATTCTTGATTCCACACCACTGTTCTTCGACTGTTCCGTCTGTCGGCAGCTCCGAGGCTCGGGATTCTAGCTGTTCAACGTATGCCCTTTTCACCTCTGGATTCTCCAACCGGCGGACGTCGTATCGACACCCGACTTTCTCCTCGCGCCGTTGGACACGCGCAACTCTCAGTCGTATCTCGCCAAGGACGAGGTGATGGTCAGATGCAATGTCCGCGCTTCGTTTGTTGCGGACATCAAGAAGGCTCCTTCTCCATTTTCGGCTGATGCAGATGTGGTCAATTTGATTTTCTGTTCGGCCATCTCGGGATACCCAAGTGACTTTATGTGCTGGTCGATGGGGGAAGAGCGATCCGCCGATCACCATGTTGTTGTTGCCACAAAATTCTACAAACAGCTCTCCGTTTTCGCTCATAATGACAAGAACGGCAAAAAAGACAAACATGATAAAAATGACAAAAATGACAAGATGACAAAAATGATAAAAATTACATAAAATACAAAAACAGGAAAAGGACAGGTATGGAAAAATGACAAACATTACAAAACTTTCAAAAATGACTGAATATACAAAACTTACAGAAGCCAGTATATTTGTTCATTTGTTTGCAAATTGATTTTCTTATTTCGAGTGAGGTTCTTTGAATAAACGTAGATTCTGTCCAGGATACGACCGTTTCCTTAGGAATCAGAAGAAATATTGTTACTTAATATTTCAACAAAAGATCTGGGGGAACCGTTAAATGAGCCTTTCAAACAAACAATTTTGACTGTATCTTCAAAACTACTGAACCAATTTTCATGAATTATACCATTTTAGAGTAGTCTAGATGTTCAACGTCTATCTTTTTACGAAGAATTTTTTTTAAATTATTAAATTAATTTATTTAATTAATTTTTTTAAAAATTGTGACGAAACATGGCGTTTTTGAACAAAGGTTGCGACTATCCTGGTATCCTGGTAGTTCATTCAATGATTCGTTTTAGATAAAACAAATTTTTGGTTTCCAATATCATACCCCATAAATGGAAACTCAAGAAAAACTGAAAAATCAGTGACTTTTTTCTTGAATACTATTGTTTTGTTTACTGAATAATCAGCTAATATTCACAAAAATGGGTTGATTAGTGATTTATTTTGTAAAAACAACAAAATCAATCAAAAATTACTGATTTTTTTTCAGTTTTGCGATTTTTTTTACATTTAGATCTGCGAAACCACACAATGTGAGATTTCCGGAGTAGGTACGCCGTGCCTTATATTGACATAAAATGGACCGAATATGCAGATTTTATATTCTAGAGCTAATCAAAGGGTCGTTTTTCATTTTTAATAATATTGTTTGATAAATAAATTCATAGTTCTAGAATAGTAATGCGCAGTGTAACGAAAAGCGTAAAGCAAAAATCGATAATCCTCACATTTGGTCCTCAAGATGTTGGAATTATATGATTTAGTACTCGAATTGGTCATCCAATCAGTCTCTTCAAATAAAAATTCATCACTTTCGATAAGCAATTTATTTAATTGATCTGAAAAAAAAAATTCAATCATATTTCCAAGATTCTTATGTATAATTCCATGAGAGTCTCAGAATTTGGACTGAAAAAAATATTTTAAAATCATTCGAATTTTTTTAGAAATGTTTAAATAACCAGCTGTGGTTATGACTTCATCAAACAGAGTTATCTTTGATGCAAAACACCCATTTTTTTAAGGACTTTGTTTGAAAGTGTAAAAAGTGTTTTTAAAAGTGGTCTTGTTCTAGAAAGGTGAGAGTTATTCATTTATCCCTTTCAAACAGAGAGAAATGACCAGCCTCAAAAAAACACACCACCAATTCGAAAAACTGGTGGTCCCTATGAAGAAAAACATAGATCTGGCAAAAGGATTTTGACCGGTCGGAGTGACTAAGGCGGAAGTTGAAGCAAAATGGGACGAGATTGGCGGTGAACTAGACGCATTTGGGATACCAATGCGCACCGGCGCGGAATGGCAAAAGGTAAGAATTAGAAAGAAACAC
The DNA here is from genome assembly GCF_029784155.1 of Uranotaenia lowii. Classification (NCBI taxonomy): domain Eukaryota; kingdom Metazoa; phylum Arthropoda; class Insecta; order Diptera; family Culicidae; genus Uranotaenia; species Uranotaenia lowii. The sequence goes on from NC_073692.1 coordinate 430,504,762, forward strand.
TGAGGACTTTTAGGAAAATTGAAGAGAACACGTATAAAATTCACAAAGATCTTCAAAAATAGGTAGAGGCGCAACAGGAGAAAAACGCAAAAATGGTAGCTGATACGACTGATACTAAAGAAAGGGCACTGGACAATCTAGAAAAAAAAGCTGCAAGTTCAAGAGTTGGAGCTATAAAAAAATGTTTTAGAACATCGTGAGCTTGATCTGAAGGAGGCATAGTTTATGATACGTACACAGCCAGATCTTGTGAGCATCCCAGTGAATAGTAAAAATACATTTACTATTCATCTTATTAAGACCGGGCCCACTGTGCAGTATTGGACGCAGAGACGACTGGAACCAGGGGAGGAAGAAACGTGGACAACAGTACCATACGTTCCCATGTTCATTTGATATTTATTCGTTGGGAGCATAGATGCTAGGATATTTCTATGCTCCTTGGTGTTGGGCTTTGCGATTCTTCCTTCAGGGGATGGAAATGAGGTTTTTCTACAGAGAGTCCCAAATTTAACAATACAATAGTTAAATAAATTTCTTTAACCATTATACACTGTTTAATTCTGGATCCCTGTACCTTCATCTCAGGTCATCGACCATGGTTATAGCGCCATTGCTCGGTTTTAAAAAGATTTGAAAGAGCCCAGAAATTATTAATAAAGCGCCAAAATCCTTAGAATTTTTCCATTCCAAAAGATTTCAGCTCCAAAAGGAATACATTCTAAAAACTAGTATTTTTTTATTAGATTTAATAACAATGATTAAAACAACGTGCGTTGCGTGCAATATACATATAATATCATTAGTTCTGCGTTATGTTTTCAGTATTGGTATTTATACAATTCGGTTGGCATCTACTAGAATTATCAGATCAATAAAAGGTAGCAAAATTCTGGAAAATCAAGGGTCACGTTGTTCGGCAGTATGATAAAAATGGTGTTAAAAAAGAAAACCTGTGAAAATGTCAATAAGAAATTTATGTATACAGTCAAATTTCAATTTTTTCATCGACGGTATAAATTACATTAAAATTGAGAATCGGAAGAAATCTTAGGTATTTCATTCATCTTCACTCAAACACTTCCGCTTCTCAAATCATTCTAAACCAATACAACCAGATTCCTTTAACACCCCCTGAACACCCACCTACGTTTCACATAATGATGAAAAGTGTTGTGACTTGTGAGTACCAAATAAAGCAGAAAGCGGAATGAAACGCGCCCAAGATCCGTTTGCTATACGAAAAATAGAAGTAGATTGGCTAAAAAAATAGCAAGAAAGATGGATAGTCAAACAAAGAGGCAAGTATTCTACGAAGCTCTAGAAAACTTTGAAAAATTATTATTGGATCGCAAATGAAATGGCTTAAAAATTCTTGAACAACACTCTCATCTTAACCACATTAAAAACACATAATTCAATCTTACAAGGCGACCTAATGAAAATGGTTCTACTTAGCTTTCAATTGGTAGTATCAGCATAAATGTGAACATCCGTGTGCCGTCTATGTAGTTGTCCGATTGATGAAAGTGAACCATTCTATTAAAACGGAATCCAACCAGAAACACATCACAGCAACCATACTTTCTTCTCCGATTTCACCATTTCTCTTCTTGTTTCTTATTCATAACCCACACCCGGCATCACAAAATAATTTAGGGGGACACCCTCCGGCCATATTTTACAGTCAAAAACACTAAAAAGCGACACAGCTTGGTAGCCAAATCACTACTGCAACCAAAAACACCTGTTTTTTCCAACTATTCAAAACTCGTACGAATATATTTCGACTCCCCCAAATTGAGAATGCATAGAAACCATTTCGTCTTCATGCTACTGGAAAACAACATTTTAATCAAATTAAAAATGAAATCCTCTGATTCCACCTCAATTCACAAAAAAACTCCTCAAAACGTCCTGTAAGTACTATTGGGATTCCACTTAGCTAACTCTCGGTAACTTTTTTCCTCAATTTCATTTGAAAATCACTTTTAAAATTCATTTTAAAGAAAGTTTTCAAACGCGTGCGGCCTGCAAAAGGCGTCGCCTACTTCCTCGAGCTTGATCTGAAGGAGGCATAGGCCGATAAATTAAAGTAATTAACGAAATCTTTCAGAAATGACAGAAAAATCAGTGGAAAGCCTGATATTTTGCATGAGGAAGCATTTCAAAGACGGGTTAAAAAATTTCAACATGACAGCCGCCATTTGAGCACTCAAATAATTCGATCAGTTTCACTCGGCTACCGTAATACGTCATTTCGCTAGACTCGACAGTGACTGGAGTCGAGTTACTCGACTCGTTTCATGTAATAGGGCCTTATATGACCCTAACCGGCTAATTGTGCTTTTTTTTGCTGGAAGACTCTGGTAACTCTATTCAAAAATCTCAAAATGAGAAATTGTAGAGCTCCTTATTTTAGGAAAAGTCAGAAAATTTCATGTATTTAGCTTCAACCGTTCCTGACATATCGCATCGAGAAAGTACAGTTCGGGTCATATATACCCCAATCGCAAAGGAAGGTTAAAATAGATTTTTTATTTTTCCAATTTTTTTAAGTCAAACTTTGCAAGTGGATCATAATATTGTAGAATAGATAGTTGCCTCATTTTATTCAACCCACTTCGGAAGAGCTAATGAAAAATTAACCCTAAGTAAAAATAAGTTCTAGAAAAAAAAAACACAAAATGTTACACGTTGGTATCTCGATTTGCTCTCAAAATCCTACTACCTATATACGAAGTTATTCCATCAGCCTTAAGATCTTAAATTTTATCAACATACTATGAGAAACATTTTCGAACAGCCGTGGGATCGCTTTTAACAAATTTCAAGTGCTTTGTAATTGTAATGTCTCCTCGACTGATTGTTCAGAGCAGCCTTCCACAGTACATAAATAATGACTCCAGCACCCAATAATTGAATAGAGAACCCACCAAAGAACTGAGTACGTACATAGATCACGCAAGAGACAAATAAATCTTTGTAGATGCTGGATGCTTTCATGTGAACCGAAATAAATCAGCTCAAGTGCTGATAAATTGCCCATAAAAGGAAGCAACGAATTACCCCAAACATATAGAAAAAACTCTTTTTTTTTTCAACCCAAGTCCCATTGTCTAAATGTACAAAAAGCAGTTGAGTTTGGGCTGAAATGGCGGCAAAAATAGTTTGTAGAATCCTTTACTCTTTCACACATCTTCAACTAATATCACTTTAATAATTATGTTCCGCGTTTCCATCAGCGGAATTGAATGGCGTGAGTGTGGAACAACAACAGCATCACCAGCATTCAACGACGACAAAACTCAAGATTTATGGGAGAAATATTGAAATCAGAGACCCGAACGAGCTGCAGAGATGACTTCTTCCGCCCTTTTTCTCCTTCGTATAAGCGAAGTTCGCCTTTTGCCCGCTGACATGTACGAGGAGTCACATTTCCTGCTGTGAATGGCTCTTCTATTACATTCGAATTGGAATGGGATTACAAAATATGTCAATTATCTATTCAGTCAACCAGCCAGACAGCAGCGGAAGAAATGGCTTTGGAGAAATTTGAATATCAAGAAGAAAGGTTCTACTAGAATCGCGAATTAAGGAGAAAAAAAGGGGTGACAACATATAGGAAACACATTTTTATTAAAGGAGAACAATCGAAGACAGGAAGAGAAAGTTGATAGCGTGCACCGGGCTAAATATTTAGGCAAATGTACAGAGGAAAAACGAACATGTTTGCACACACAGTGGGATATGATGATGAGAATGGTGACTTATGTTGACAATTGAAATATTATCTGCCGTGAGATACAAATGGGATTACCGGTCGGTTTTGGATTCTTCGAAGAGGCGGCTTTCTGCGCAAGTAACGTAGAATTCTATCCCTTTAATTCCATGTAGCTTGCCAATGATTCGCGGAGTCCGTTAATGGGAGAGGAGGGAACACTGGAAATAGATATGTTTTCATGCACATTTCAGTTTGTATGCAAGATCCGATGATAGTTTTGGCAAGCCCTTGATGATCTTCTTATTTTGAACAGTAGGCTTTGGCACCGTTATTTGGTAATGCGAAAGACATTTTCTACTAGTTTTTTATAAATTCTAGCTCTGCTTCAAATCCCGTACCGATATTTAAGTTTAGGTCTATTATTGATCAAAACCAATTTTTTACAGGTAAATTATTTTTTTCGTTACTTCGATTAACTTAACTTAGTGTTAAATTCCTCAGGAAAAATAAAATTTAAGTTCAGCTTAGTGAATGGTACTGCTTGAAGTCGCGAATGCAATTAAATTATATATAGGTAAATTAAGCTGGTAGCCAAATGTCGAATTTCACAAACTGACCGTATATATTTTGTAGAATGGATAAAATCTTTTTGCAAAGGTTCTATAGATCAATAAATTCTCTTGTAATGCAAAGCAGTTTTTTGAGATTTTTTTATTTCCATCCTACGGTTACACAGCTTTTAAACAAGCAGATAAAAACAAATAAAAAAAAATAATTCTGTTTTTTTTTGTATAACATCGAATAACTTTCTGTTTGAAAAAATCAAGGAATATTTTTCATCCAACGTTGAATTTTTTCTCTCTGGCGATTTTTGAATGAAAAATTTTTTTTTCTCCATACAAATTTCCATACAAAATGAAAACTCCTTGCGCTAATTCAGGACTGAATGCATTGCTTCCAAAGTTTTTATTGCTATTTCTGGCAGCAAAAACAATCATAAAAAGTTATGAGAGGTGTAAAAATTTAAAAATTTTAATTTTCCATACAAAGCTTGCAGCGAGCGGTCTAATGAACATAAATATAAGCTCATCCATGTACATCAGAAAACCAAGTTTTATACATTTTTGCCCAGTCTGCTTTAAAGTTTTCTGTTCTGTTTAACAAAATTTAATTGTGATGCTCACAACTTTCATTCAGTATTGATCCACAGAGTTATAACAACTAACAACCATATGTTTATCGGCCTCATCTGCGCGTGAGGCCAACAAACTCATTAAATTGTAAAGCGAGGGCTAAGCACAAAAATCATGCTATATCTTTCAGCAGGCCCAGTCAGGCGCAGTCTCGATTACCGATGGATCAACGAGGGAAGAAAAAAAACCCATAAAGGGACGCAATTCCGGAAAAACGTCCATAGGGGATGAGTGTCAGGACCGTACTTAGGAACGGATCCTTGCAGCGATCCCGATCGTAGAAACCTCGATGCCTCCCTGACCAGAACCCCGAAAATAGATTAGAGAGTAGGTACTGGCTGGCTGGCTGGCTGAGAGGATTTTCGGATGCACCACGCGCACGCACGCAAATAAGGGCGAGCGCTTCACCAGCAACAGCAGCCCTCATCATGCTCGCTTCTAAACCTAGTGCAGAGACCTTCCCGAAAATATGGTTCTGCGCAAGGCCAGGCGGATGCGTGTTGCTTCTGAGCTGGCAGCGCATATAAACATTAGCACGTGCATTTAGGGTTTATCTTTGAAATTTCGGCTGTGACCGGGGGTGCTATTTTTATCAAAGAACCAACATCTGCCGATGTTGGTTGTACCAGTATGTGCCTAAAATTCTACCCCAAACAATGGCCTCAGAGGACCACACAGTAGCTTCCGAGACAGAGTTTATTATTGATAGGTAAAATTATCAGCCTGTAGACCTCAAGAATTACAAAATTGTGAATGGGCGAAAGTTTTATTTAAAAGTGAATAACGCCTTTAGAGAGTTTGAAAATAATTTTATTTCTGAATTTTAAAATTAATCACAAACTTCAAATATCAATCTGAATTGTAATTATATGAATTTTAATTTAATTCTAAATCTGATTATCATTCCTGACTAAAAGTTTGATTTTCAATTTCTTAGATATGGTATTGGTGTTTTATCCACAATTCTATTCTAGTTGTTCAACTTTAAATCTGATTTTAAATTTTGACCATTGTTCTTATATCTTTAATACGGAAACTATGGGTTTAATAGTTCCGATATTGTTTGATACACGCCATATAACACCATATCTTTCTCATATCACACGAATGCTTCTAAACTAAGGTTGCCAAATTTTTTCCAGCACCTATACGGGCCGGATAAATCCTAGCAATTTTATCTAAAACCTGGCAAAATCCTGAAATTTGTTTCGAAATTATCGATAAAAAATCCGGGCAAATTTGTTCAAAACCCAGGAAATACTCCACAAAAATCAAGAAAAAAATTTTTTTTTTCATTAAAACTTATCAGTGTATTTAATATCGTATTTTAGGCTTCCAAAAAATCTGTATTTTTTTTATTTAAGTGCTCAGAAAATTTCGATCTGGACGCATAAATAAAAAAAAAGTGCAACACAATTGTTTTTTTTTGGTTTGAATTGGCAAATAAAGTGTATAAATCCGGGCTACCGGGCCGGACCGGACTTTTCCCAAATTTCGTTTTAAATATCCGGACAATCCGGATTATATCGGGCAATCTGGCAACCTCTAGGAGTGTCAATTTGACATATGACAATATGAGAACGATTTGTGGAACCGTATTTTTCCATCTATAATCGCCAAATGTTTTTCAGTTACAGTAGAAAAATTGGATTGGATTGTGTATTGGAAAGTCGTTACACATTTTGGTATCACTAGATTTTCAAAATACGAAACACAGGTTTTTAACGATATTTTAGAACCTTTTGTAAATCTAAATTTTTTTAGTCTTATTTTTTTCTTTCGTATCACATCATATTTTACCAACATGACAAGACTTGCGTCCTTCATTTTTTTTTTTTTTCAAGGAAGCCCCCTTACATTCAAAAAGGCATTGCAAAGATAACTGCGGCCCTGCCAACCATTTGGTAAAAACCGCAAAACATACTTGAGCAAGGAGAGGAATAAAGCGTGGAGTTTCCTACCAAACGCTTCATATACTTTGTGTACAATAATTTTAAATAAAATCATTACAATAATGCAAATGTCTAAAACCGTGAAGAAGGTTGTATCTTACCAAATAGGTTATTGACGCGTCGTCGGCAGGATACATTCATCGCTGGTTCGGAACCATACATTCCAAATTGACAGGAGCCAGGCTGATGGTGTTTTAATTCCGGATTCTACTGCAACCGAAGTTTCTACAGCTGGTTTGTTTCTTGCCACATCCTGTAGATTTATATTGCTTCAGCACCACACTTCAAAATTTAGAACACCTTTGTGGTTATTTTCAACTGGATTTTATACTGGTTCAAACGTTTTTGACGTCAGCGCGAGTCAACGCCTACTCAAATTTTCAAGTTAGGTTCGTTCGTGCTTCATTCACATAAAATATGTAGAGCCAAGGAATATTTATCGTCCAGAGTTTTTTTTTAGTTCTCCTCTGTTTTTTTTTTGAATGAAAATTTTAGTTTTACCATGAAGAAATAAAAAGTTGCGCTAAATAAAAACTGAATAAAACGCTTCAAAAATTGGCTTTTTGTCTATTAGCTAAATTATAATAATAAAAGTGTATTTTTAATAACAATCGAGTTGCCGGTGCAGAAATTGGAAAGAGCTTGTCAAAATCGTCTTCCTAAGAATTGCACTACAGACCCCGTTCGATTTTGTCAACATTCGATTTTGGCAAAATCCGATTTTGGCAAAATCCGATTTTGGCACATGTGCCAAAATCGAACGGTGACCTTTAAGTTTTCGTTATAACAGGACCAATTTAATTCAGACAAACATCATAAATACTTTTTTAGCTCTGAAATGGTTATAAAATTCAACAATAAAAACCAAAGATTTTTAAAAATTTTATAAAGTACTCAAAAACGACAAAAAGATGAAAAATTCAAAAAGTTAAAAAACAAATTCAAATAAAAGACTGAATATGACAAAAACAACTGAAAAATTATGAAGAATGACCAAAACAGCAAATATGACAGAAGAAAATAAATATTATAAACAAAACAAGAAAAGTGCATCAAAAACATGATGAAAAAAATTAAAAATTACTACAAATGGTCAAAAATTTACTGAAAACAACGTTTTTGATAATAATCATAGTTATTTTATAAAAATAACTAAAAACAAGATGAGAAAAAAAACCGTTCGATTTTGGCAACATTCGATTTTGGCAACACAAAATGTACGGGCATGTTGCCAAAATCGAACGGGGTCTTTTTTTTATACTCTTATCTAATCTCAGAGTGAGAGAGAATGACTTTACAGATTAACTACTAGAATGGAAATGCAGTCAATGGCAATCAAAGCAAGCGTTGATTTATTTTTTCTTGAATTATTTGAACCGTATACCAACATTGCGTGTGTCGTTCATATTAGGATTGCACTATGGGAGATTTCCGTACTAGTGGGATAGAAAAAATATAATTTTTCAAAGGATTTAACGATTATTCTGATTGTTGCCTTAGATAATTTTTTTTATTAAAAATTACTGTTCAATGTTGATGATTTTCTTCTGTTCTTATGCTTTGTCTTCTTATTCATACTCTGAAGTCATGCAACACAATATTTTAGGACAAGCATGATTTATAACGTTTGCGACATTATGTAATACTTATTACTTTGTTGTAATAAGTATTCCTAATTAAGTATTTTTTTAATTATTTATTTTTATTTTATTTTTTTAAAGTATGTATATATTTTAAGCCTACTTTCATGTTTCAATGTCTCAAGTATAATACCTCCTTTAGACTTGAAATTTTAGAACTTTTCTTAGTCAAAGTTGAATTTACTTTCCATGGAAAATGTAGAAAAATATTGGTGACGATCACGAAGATTTTACCACTATTGTAATTACTTGTTTTCAGAAAATAGTGTTTTCCTTGAATGATGTTCAGCACTTTAGCGTAAGGTTGCCAGAATTTTTTCAGCACGTTTCCGGGCCGGGCAAATCTGGGCTATTTTATATAAAAACCTGGCAAAATCAGGGCATTTGATTTTGAAATTGACTATCAAAAAACCCAGTAACTACTGAACAAAAATAAAGAAAAAGAACAAATTTCATCAATATTTAAAATTTAAAATTTTTACAACACAATTTTTTTTGTTTGTTTTGCCAAATAATGTTATTAAATCCAGGAATTTTTCAATGAAATCTGGGCAACAGGGCCAGGCCGGACTGTTCCCAAGTTTTATATAACCGGGCAATCTGCAACCTCACTTTAGCGGCTATTCTTTTGAAGGTCAATTTTTTTTGTAATCATACAACATTGGCTTTCAACATGTAGTGTTGTTACGTCACCCATACTTCATGTACCCGCCTATGTACTGCTATGAGTGGTTCTAGGTATTTTGTGGTGCAGATGTTTTATTCTTGAATTTTTTTATAATTTGTTCGTTTGAAATATGTAAATGCAAGGTTTTAATAGCATTTCTTTTGCTGAAGCTTTTTTTGTATTAAAATTGGGTGAACCATAATTTCATTTTTAAGCTCGTTTTTGCATTGCGATTTTCAGTTTTAGTGCATAGTGGTGATTTGCAATAGTAATGAATTTGTTTCTTTAGATTAGGTGTAAATAAATGTTCATATAATAACAAATAAGGTCGGTAAACGATGCAGTCACAGTCTTTTTTTTTTTGTTTCGATTATAGTCGTTTTACCATTTTTATGGCATTCGCGACTTTATCAACGTTGCAGTTGGCGGATCGTTATTGAAAAACCATCCGGTACAACTGTGTTCGATGTTTACTCTTGGGCTCGAACTCGTGGACATCGGCTCAGTTACAGTCAAGTTTTGAGTATCACGCGGTAAGATTGGTAAGAAGGTAAGATTACTTAATCATACAACTATTTCATTATATAAGAACGGTCAATCAGTTGCCCGCTCGGTAGGTCAGGTAGGTCAAATTTTCCACACCCAATATTTTGTATACAAACTACGAAACAAACCGCAACATTTTCAAGAGATTTTCTTTAATTTGAAATCAATCAAGTATTAAACTAAACAAGATGTCAAATCTAATGTTCTGAGTTCGTCTTGGTACATCTTGGTACCTGAAAATTATCAAACATAAGCCGTAAATACCATGAATTTTTCGAAAAAGATATAACGGCTCACCGACGGAACTTGAGTCAGCAAATCGTTGCCTAGAGGATAGCATCCTTGTCTTCTAAGCCAACGTTCATGAGATCGGATCCCGGTCGTGACATAATATATATACCTTGGAATTGTACGCCTCAATGATGCAGCACATGCATGTGGATGGATCTTTTCAAGGGAACTTAGATTGCACTTGGAGATCCTAACTAGATATGTGTGTGTTGTAGTGCTACCGGTAAACAACTGCAACCTCAACCAACAATGCAGGGGAGTCAAGAAGCATAGCAAAGTAAAAATAAAAACGCGGGGTAATACCACAATTAATCAACTTAATGGTCTCAGTGGACTCTCTCCCCAACAGGAAAAAAAAGACGGGACTTGAACCCGCAATTTTCGCTTCAAGAACAATAGTGGACAAAGAATCTGTTTGATAATGAAAATAAGTTTAATTTTTTTTGCGCACCCCTAGTGTTATGTCAAAGCATGAGCGGAGTCACTCACGAGCTCACCGCTCACCAATTCACCGTCTCTCTTTATGCTCAGTTTGGGAGAGACGTAAACAAAGCATAATTGAATACAGTCAGTTTACCTACCAACCAACAGCAGTGTCGACGCGTTCTTAAACGATCCGAAACCCCAAGTCCGGGCAAAATAAAACCTTCCCCCACGGTCGGAAACGGGAATAAAGTTTATCGAAGTGAAGTGTTACCGATCCCCTCCCAGTGATAAGTGTTTTTTACAGTCCACAAAGTTAATCTGAGGGTTGATCGAGAACAGAATCCATGCGAGATATACATGGAGTGTTTCGATAGAAGATCCAGCAGTCGACCGATAGAACTCGACCAGTACGCATACTGTAGCCCGTTTCGTCACGTTCACCGTAGTGTAACTGGCTAAATCGCCGTTGTACTCAAGCAGAAATTGCGGGTTCAAGTCCCATGGGTGAGCCGTTGTATCTTTTTTAAAAAATTAGTTTAGTTTAGTTTAGTTTAGTTTATTTATGAAAAGCGGCGTAAGACAATTGTCTTTTTTAAATGCCACAGTGGCGTTACAGTATTGATGAAATGCACTTAATAATTTACATTGATTTGTTTCTCTCTGTCGTTGAATTATTCAGACTATTTTTCTGATTCTCATTACATCTAATTGAATAAAATTGAACATTGCTTCTTAAAGGTGCCTAAATTTAAAATATTTTTTGTTGAGCTTGGTAGTGAATTCCAAAGAACTGCACCCCTGACAAAAAATGTGCAATTGTAGTATGTGCTTGTATGATTGGGTATAACATAGTTTCTCACTCTAGTGCCACTAAAAGGCTGTAGAATATTAAAAAGATATGAAGGACATTTAGTATTGACGATTTTATGGAACATAAAACATGACCTTTCTTTAATGATGTTATAAAAAGAAAAGCCTAGCAACTTATGTTGTAAATGAGTTACTCGATCTAAACGGCGTAAATTAAAAGCATAGCGGACACATGAATTTAGTGCAATTCTCATTCTGTCAAATGCTCTGGCTGATACTGTGGGTAGCAAGAAATCACACGTGATGAAATATGGCAAGATAAATGTCTTGAACAGTTTTAATTTTATATTCTGATTAAGAAAACTAGACTTGAGTTTTATGTTTCGAAGCACTCCATAAATTTTTCCACACTGTTTCAAAACATGACTATCCCAATCAAATTTGTTGTTTCCGACAAATCCTAAACTAGTTGCCTTTTCCACAAAAACGATTTCGTTTTCACCTAATTTCAAAACCGGGATTTCTGAGCAAGCAGTTCGAGTTAACAGGAGGGCATTCGATTTTCATGCGTTCAACGTCATCAGATTTTTATTCGCCCATTCATAAATTGATTCCAAATCGAGGTTTACTAACTGACAGGTTTCGACAACACTACGTTCTTTACATTTAAGATACAGCTGGATATCATCAGCGAATAAATGAAGAGTGCAATGAATCACAACACTTGGTAGATCGTTTATGTACAAGGTAAACAATATTGGCCCTTAAACAGATCCTTGAGGTACTCCGAAGTTTACGGGAAGGAGACCCGATAATTCGTCGTTACTATAAACTGCCTGTTGCCTATCTTCTAAGTATGAACGAATTAATTCAACAGCAGCCGGCTGGAAATTAAAATTTCGGTTCAGTTTTTTACATAGCGTTCTATGAGAAATTGTATCAAACGCCTTTGAACAATCAAAAAGCACTAAAATAACTTTACAACCTTCATCTATGGATTTGGATATATCATTACCTATTTTCAACATTGCAGTTTTTGTACTATGGCCCGGTCGATAACCAGATTGATATTCTGTAATTAAACTGTATGCGTTCAAATATGTACTTATTTGTTTTTTAATTATTCGTTAGAATACTTTTGATAGAGCACATAAAATGCTTATTGGACGGAGATTTGAGAGTGATGTTATGTTTGACTTCTTCTTAAAAGGGATTATTTTTGATTGTTTCCAAGCTTGTGGATATTTAGATGTTTCGATTATACTGTTAAAGATGTGTGATAAATGTTTAATGATGAGTGGCAGAATTTGCTTGATGAATTTTATAGGAATTTGGTCTAATCCTATGGCATTCGATTTTACTTCGTACACAGCGTTGATAATTTCATATTCTTGAATGCAGTTGAACTTAAAACCCATTGAATTTGAATTGAAATTTTCATAAGATATTGCGTGGTCTACAGTAAAGCTTTCATGAAATTTTTGATTAATTACCACCCTTATTCTTGTTTACGGCGTATCTGTCGTTCGTTCGAACGGATACTTTCGATCGAATTCGAAAAAGCTATTCTTGTTTTCGTTCGAATGCGATATGTTCGATGTTGGTTTTACCAGATGAAATTCGAAATTTCTAAGCAGCCCTGCAGTATCAAAATGACATTTCTCGTGCGCCAACAAAAGTAAACAACCTGTCTGATTGTGATTTTGTGAAATTTTGATTATCGGACCGGGAAACAGGAACCCCGTAAACGGCCCAGGGACAAGAAAAAAAGCAAATCATGCTCGAGCGGATCAGGCCCACCAAAAAAAATGAAAAAAAGGTAACACAAAGGCGTTCAATACGTGCCATTCGAATTTACCGTTAAATGTGTCAATCTAGTTTTTATGAAGTGACTTTCCAGGCTTTCTTTGGGTTTATACCGAAATTGAAGTCCTGACAAGTAAATGTTGTTCAAGAAAAATTCCATCAGTTTCTTTTATTTACGCGTAAGAAGCTTAAAGCTTAGTTCTTTTAGAAATGGGACACTTTCATTTGCTAATAGCTCGTTTACTAGTTATCGGATATTCAAAATTTTGACAGCATTTTGTTGCCTGTAAAAAGTACTATTCGACCTATTTTTTAAAAATTTAAAATTTACGCATTTTTGAGATAGGTACGATGCAAGAGAAAAAGAAAAAAATAATTTTGCACAGTTTCCTTTAAAATTCATCATTATCAAATTGTTAGCTGACAAAACCGTTGATTATTCAAAGAATTACTGAGTTTTTGTGGTGGATAAGTATGCAAACACTGTCAATAATTCCACAAAGTTCAAATCAAGCATTGGAGTGAAGCACATGATCGGCAACTACGGTTGAGGGTCATCAGGGAAGCCAAGTCTCATACCAGCATTTTTAATTATCAATGAGCGAAAAACTAAGGGTAGATCGCTGAAATGTCCAAAACAATTTTCTCCGATAAGCTGAAATTGTTGCCTAGTGATGACTCATTGAAACCCAACCTCAAACAACCACTTTTTGCTAGTTCCACAGCTCGTAAGCTGTATAGCCGGTACCGAGGCTATGGGACAGATGATTTCTGATGAACGACTAAACTTACGAAATACCCTATTTTAAACAAATTCCAGCGTTTGAATCCTATATCATGTCTGCTCGTTGCAAGATCCCGAGTATATTAAAGTCTGTATTTGCTGGTTATTTTGTATAAAATTATAATGATTCGCCAAAATTCTGCTCCTGCGAAAAAAAAACAAAAATTTTCAAAACGAAACTTTGGTTTTCGCTGTTTTTAAAAGCCTAAAAAGAGTAATCTTGTATGTACCATCCGCAACCTACGATTTATACTAACCGATTTTACTTCAAGTTCAATCTTATGATGGTTTTACTTCGTTATTGTCAGATTTTGCCAGAAGAAATTCCATTAAAAACGTTCAAAAATGTGGTCAAAAATAATTAAATTTGTTCATTTCGAAACAACTTTATCCACTAAAATGCCTCAAGTTTCTTTTAAAATAGAAGTATTGGACCGAAAAGTATCAGAAATTGAAGAAAGAGGTTGAAGCCACCTAAAATATAGATTTGACGAAGTATAAGTTGGAAAAACTGATCAAGACCATGACTGAAAAAAGTGTGCGCCGGCCAATGGGAGATATAAACAATAGAATAGAAATTTCTCTAACAAAAAACGATAAATAATTTTTTTGAAATTTTTTCATGAAATATCATAACATTACCTTCATTTTTTTCATAGAAAGTATTTCGATCAAACGAATGGTTTTTGAGATACACGCATTCGTAACTGTCCCATTTCTAAAAGAACTAAGCTTTAGTATAGATTTTAAACTGCGAATACAAAATTAAGTAGTAAAATGATGATAGCCTTGGTACCAACATCATTGCTATAAATTCAAATAATTCATTTAGGGATATATAATCCAAACTTAGGATAATAACGATGCTCTGCATAAGGTGGAGCTCGGAAAGGGACAATCTTTCCTATAATCATCCCCTTTTCTTACCAAACCAAGAAATTACATCATCAGGCCACATCCATCTGATGCTGACTAATAACGACGTGAGTAATGTGTCCTTTTGGTCGCTCGGATCCGTTGATTGTGGAATGGAACAAGAATGGACCCGTAAGGGTGAAAGAAGGCAATAAAATTTCTCCCATGGACATCATCTTGAGCACGTTGCGTCCTACCTATGACTAATATGTAGGCACTTATCTCAGTCTGGGGTAGGTATGTATGTCCGTTGGAACTTTTTTCTATCTCTAAGAAGATGAACCGGACGAGTGTGGCCACTCTTATTTCGTTTGGGCTTTTACTGCTTCTGCATATCAACCGGCATCGTTGAGAAGATAAATGTCCTAGAGAAAATTGATTCCGTTTGCTGTTTTCTCATCAGTTTTCGAGATTTGGTTTTCGTTATGCTGAAATTTGTCCCTTGCTGCGTATTCAGAGATGAGGGTTAACCCTTTTTTTCCCAAGATGCAGTTTCGGAAAGTGAACATTATTAAAATTGATGTAACGATTCGATGCGCTTATCAGTTGTTTCGTGACACCATTCATGTTGAGCAGTTTTTGGGTATCGTTTTGTAGCACTTGATAGACAACCATGACTAGTTCGATGCATAATCTAATCATTAATAACACATAAAAGTACTCGTACAGGACCGACCGAAAATGCAAAAGAGAAAGTTCTAACCCGATCGTTTCTGGATTTCGGACACAATAGGCACCGAATAGGAACGTTTCCAATCTGTTGTATTTTTTTTTTTTGGTTTTGGAACAGAGCGAAACACTCGATAGGAATCTTTCAGGGGCACTTCCAGCTGGCGTTCGACCGACCCGATTGTAGCAGCGTGTGACAGTTATCCCTCATAACAACGGATATTCGCCCTTTAACTGAATAGGGAAGCACTTTATTCCGCGTGGCACTTTTTCCGCCATCCTTCCCTCGGGTTGTACCGACTGGCTGAGCACCTTTCCATCATCAATCTCTGATCGAGCGCCAGCCAGCCAGCATAGGTAAGACCGACGAATTCATCATCAAAAAGACATCAACACAATGCCCAAAACTGTCCCGTTTGCGCAGCGAAGAAAGTAGTTCAACAAAATGACGTGATTGAAATACGGTTTTGATTTATCTCTTCTAAACGCCTTGCAGAACATGTCACTATTAGAACAGTTAAATCAAAGGAAAAAAACTGATTGGGATGTTAGATTATTCTCAAAAAAAAAAAAAACGAAAGAAGTTAACAAAAAGGTGTGCGATATGTGCCATTCGAAATCACCGTAAATTGTGTAAATCTAGTTTTTATGAAGTGACTTTAGGGCGTCCGTCGATGGTACGTTGTTCCCGTTTTGCCGGAATCGAACAATATTACTTGTTGGGAAACAAATGCTCATCCGACAGGGCGGGCTATAATCAATCTTTAAACTGCAATCGATCATTCCGGCGCTGTGGTGGAAATGAGGATGTCATAAAATCCTTTCTACTAGAATCGCAAGAAGTCTGAAGGAAAAAAAAGAATAAAGAAATGATGAAGAAATGATCTTCATACTGAACCTGAAATAATCAGAAACGTCCCTTCAGACAAGTACAGTAATCTAATAATTGTAGTACGAAAATCGTTAGATTTGTAGCTTAGGGAAAAACCTTGATAATCTAAATTAGCATTATTTATGAGTGCTGGATCTGAATGCTAGAATTCTATTTTTGATCTGAATTCTGAGTTCTGTCTCAGAATTACAAAAATGACAAAATTTACAAAATTGACAAAAATGATAAAAATGACAAAAATGACAAAAATGACAAAGGACACAAGAAATGACAAAAATGACAAAAATGACAAAAATGACAAAAATGACAAAAATGACAAAAATGACAAAAATGACAAAAATGACAAAAATGACAAAAATGACAAAAATGACAAAAATGACAAAAATGACAAAAATGACAAAAATGACAAAAATGACAAAAATGACAAAAATGACAAAAATGACAAAAATGACAAAAATGACAAAAATGACAAAAATGACAAAAATTACAAAAATTACAAAAATTACAAAAATGACAAAAATGACAAAAATGACAAAAATGACAAAAATGACAAAAATGACAAAAATGACAAAAATGACAAAAATGACAAAAATGATAAAAATGATAAAAATGACAAAATTGACAAAAATGACAAAAATTACAAAAATTACAAAAATTACAAAAATTACAAAAATTACAAAAATGACAAAAATTACAAACATTACAAAAATGAAATAAATGACAAAAATGACAAAAATTACAAAAAATTACAAAAATGACAAAAATGACAAAAATGACAAAAATGACAAAAATGACAAAAATGACAAAAATGACAAAAATGACAAAAATGACAAAAATGACAAAAATGACAAAAATGACAAAAATGACAAAAATAACAAAAATGACAAAAATGACAAAAATGACAAAAATGACAAAAATGACAAAAATGACAAAAATGACAAAAATGACAAAAATGACAAAAATGACAAAAATGACAAAAATGACAAAAATGAAAAAGATGACAAAAATGACAAATATGACAAATATGACAAAAAAGACAAAAAAGACAAAAATGACAAAAAAGACAAAAATGACAAAAATTACAAAAATTACAAAAATTACAAAAATTACAAAAATTACAAAAATGACAAAAATGACAAATATGATAAATATGACAAATATAACGAAAATGAAAAAAAAAAACACATAAATGACAAAAATGACAAGAATGACAAAAATGACAAAAATGACAAAAATGACAAAAATGACAAAAATGACAAAAATGTCAAAAATGACAAAAATGACAAAAATGACAAAAATGACAAAAATGACAAAAATGACAAAAATGACAAAAATGACAAATTGTATGACAAATATGACAAAAATGACAAAAATTACAAAAGTGACAAAAATGACAAAAATGACAAATATGACAAAAATGAAAAAAAAAATTATAAAAGTGACAAAAATGACAAAAATGACAAATATGACAAAAATGACAAAAATGACAAAAATGACAAAAATGACAAAAATGACAAAAATGACAAAAATGACAAAAATGACAAAAATGACAAAAATGACAAAAATGACAAAAATGACAAAAATGACAAAAATTACAAAAACGACAAAAATGACAAAAATGACAAAAATGACACAAATGACAAAAATGACAATAACGACAAATATAACAAAAATGGTAAAATTGACAAATGACATTTTTGTTATTTTTGTCATTTCTGTCATTTTTGTCATTTTTGTCATTTTTGTCATTTTTGTCATTTTGGTCATTTTTGTCATTTTTGTCATTTTTGTCATTTTTGTCATTTTTGTCATTTTTGTCATTTTTGTCATTTTTGTCATTTTTGTCATTTTTGTCATTTTTGTCATTTTTGTCATTTTTGTCATTTTTGTCATTTTTGTCATTTTTGTCATTTTTGTCATTTTTGTCATTTTTGTCATTTTTGTCATTTTTGTCATTTTTGTCATTTTTGTCATTTTTGTCATTTTTGTCATTTTTGTCATTTTGTCATTTTCGTCATTTTGTCATTTTCGTCATTTTTGTCATTTTTGTCATTTTTGTCATTTTTGTCATTTTTGTCATTTTTGTCATTTTTGTCATTTTTGTCATTTTTGTCATTTTTGTCATTTTTGTCATTTTTGTCATTTTTGTCATTTTTGTCATTTTTGTCATTTTTGTCATTTTTGTCATTTTTGTCATTTTTGTCATTTTTGTCATTTTTGTCATTTTTGTCATTTTTGTCATTTTTGTCATTTTTGTCATTTTTGTCATTTTTGTCATTTTTGTCATTTTTGTCATTTTTGTCATTTTTGTCATTTTTGTCATTTTTGTCATTTTTGTCATTTTTGTCATTTTTGTCATTTTGTCATTTTTGTCATTTTTGTCATTTTTGTCATTTTTGTCATTTTTGTCATTTTTGTCATTTTTGTCATTTTTGTCATTTTTGTCATTTTTGTCATTTTTTTCATTTTTGTCATTTTTGTCATTTTTGTCATTTTTGTCATTTTTGTCATTTTTGTCATTTTTGTCATTTTTGTCATTTTTGTCATTTTTGTCATTTTTGTCATTTTTGTCATTTTTGTCATTTTTGTCATTTTTGTCATTTTTGTCATTTTTGTCATTTTTGTCATTTTTGTCATTTTTGTCATTTTTGTCATTTTTGTCATTTTTGTCATTTTTGTCAATTTTGTCATTTTTGTCATTTTTTGTCATTTTTTGTCATTTTTGTCATTTTTGTCAATTTTGTCATTTTTATCATTTTTATCATTTTTGTCATTTTTGTCATTTTTGTCATTTTTGCCGTTTTTTCAGTTTTTTCAGTTATGGCATTTTTGTCATTTTGGTCATTATTGTCATTTTTGTCATTTTTGTCATTTTTGTTATTTTTGACATTTATGTCATTTTTGTCATTTTTGTCATTTTTGTCAATTTTGTCATTTTTGTGATTTTTGTCATTTTTGTCATTTTTGTCATTTTTGTCATTTTTGTCATTTTTGTCATTTTTGTCATTTTTGTAATTTTTGTCATTTTTGTCATTTTTTTCATATTTGTCATTTTTGTATTTTTTTTCATTTTTGTCATTTTTATCATTTTTGTCATTTTTTGTCATTTTTGTCATTTTTGTCATTTTTGTCATTTTTGTCATTTTTGTCATTTTTGTCATTTTTGTCATTTTTGTCATTTTTGTCATTTTTGTCATTTTTTTCATTTTTGTCATTTTTGTCATTTTTGTCATTTTTGTTATTTTTGTCATTTTTGTCGTTTTTGTCATTGTTGTCATTTTAGTCATGATTGTCTTTTTTGTCATCTTTTTAATTTTTGTCATTTTTGACAGTTTTGTCACTTTTAACATTTTTGTCATTTTTGTCAATTTTGTCATTTTTGTCAATTTTGTCATTTTTGAAATTTTTATTTTTGTCATTTTTGTCATTTTTGTCATTTTTGTCACTTTTGTCATTTTTGTCATTTTTGCCATTGTTGTCATTTTTGTCATATTTGTCATTTTTGTTTTTTTTGTCGTTTTTGTCATGTTTGTCATTTTTGTAATTTTTGTCATTTTTGTCATTTTAGTGATTTTTGTCATTTTTGTCATTTTTTCTATTTCTTTGTTTTTTTTTATTTTTGTCATTCTTTTAAGTCTTTTTTTTAATTTTGACATTTTTTTTATTAATTCTGTAATTTGCGTCAATTTGACTCACTTGACCCTATTGACAAAAATGTCAAAAACGACAAAAATGATAATAGATTGAAAAATGACATAAACTATAAGACTCATTTTTGTCATTTTTGTCATTTTTGTCATTTTTGTCATTTTTGTCATTTTTGTCATTTTTGTCATTTTTGTCATTTTTGTCATTTTTGTCATTTTTGTCATTTTTGTCATTTTTGTCATTTTTGTCATTTTTGTCATTTTTGTCATTTTTTTCATTTTTGTCATTTTTGTCATTTTTGTCATTTTTGTCATTTTTGTCATTTTTGTCATTTTTGTCATTTTTGTCATTTTTGTCATTTTTGTCATTTTTGTCATTTTTGTCATTTTTGTCATTTTTGTCATTTTTGTCATTTTTGTCATTTTTGTCATTTTTGTCATTTTTGTCATTTTTGTCATTTTTGTCATTTTTGTCATTTTTGTCATTTTTGTCATTTTTGTCAATTTTGTCATTTTTGTCATTTTTTGTCATTTTTTGTCATTTTTGTCATTTTTGTCAATTTTGTCATTTTTATCATTTTTATCATTTTTGTCATTTTTGTCATTTTTGTCATTTTTGCCGTTTTTTCAGTTTTTTCAGTTATGGCATTTTTGTCATTTTGGTCATTATTGTCATTTTTGTCATTTTTGTCATTTTTGTTATTTTTGACATTTATGTCATTTTTGTCATTTTTGTCATTTTTGTCAATTTTGTCATTTTTGTGATTTTTGTCATTTTTGTCATTTTTGTCATTTTTGTCATTTTTGTCATTTTTGTCATTTTTGTAATTTTTGTCATTTTTGTCATTTTTTTCATATTTGTCATTTTTGTATTTTTTTTCATTTTTGTCATTTTTATCATTTTTGTCATTTTTTGTCATTTTTGTCATTTTTGTCATTTTTGTCATTTTTGTCATTTTTGTCATTTTTGTCATTTTTGTCATTTTTGTCATTTTTGTCATTTTTTTCATTTTTGTCATTTTTGTCATTTTTGTTATTTTTGTCATTTTTGTCGTTTTTGTCATTGTTGTCATTTTAGTCATGATTGTCTTTTTTGTCATCTTTTTAATTTTTGTCATTTTTGACAGTTTTGTCACTTTTAACATTTTTGTCATTTTTGTCAATTTTGTCATTTTTGTCAATTTTGTCATTTTTGAAATTTTTATTTTTGTCATTTTTGTCATTTTTGTCATTTTTGTCACTTTTGTCATTTTTGTCATTTTTGCCATTGTTGTCATTTTTGTCATATTTGTCATTTTTGTTTTTTTTGTCGTTTTTGTCATGTTTGTCATTTTTGTAATTTTTGTCATTTTTGTCATTTTAGTGATTTTTGTCATTTTTGTCATTTTTTCTATTTCTTTGTTTTTTTTTATTTTTGTCATTCTTTTAAGTCTTTTTTTTAATTTTGACATTTTTTTTATTAATTCTGTAATTTGCGTCAATTTGACTCACTTGACCCTATTGACAAAAATGTCAAAAACGACAAAAATGATAATAGATTGAAAAATGACATAAACTATAAGAATTACAAAAATGACAAAAAAAATATAAATGGCTAAAATATCAAAAATGACAAAAATAATAAATTACTCAAGATGAAACAATTAACAAAACTGACAAAATTAACTAAATTGTCAAAGTTGACAAAATTGGCAAAAATGACATAAATGACAAAAATTGTAAAATTGGCAAAAATGAAAAAAAAATGGCTCAAATGACAAAAAAGACAAAAATGACCGAATAACATTAATTATTTTGTCAGTTTTATCAGTTTTGTTACAATTTTCTTAATTTTGTTAATTTTTGTATTTAGAAGGTTTTTTTTTTTAAATTTTATCAACTCTGTCAATTTTGACAATTTCTTCAATTTGGTCAATTTAGATATTTTTGCCACTTACCTATGTTGATTGTCTGAAATAAGTTTATCTATCTATTTTATCTCTTTTGTCTGGTTTAGTTAATATGGAAATTTCCAACAATAATTAACATTTTTTTTCACTTTTGTCATATATGCTATTTTTTCAATTTTTTAAACTTCAGTCAACTCTGTCAATGTCGTCATATTTGGTCGGGATTCGACCAGAACGAACTGAACGCCAACAGCATTTTTTCGAGGTCCTCGAACTTCATGTGTCAATATTTTCATCAAGAGGCGAAATCTTTAACAAAAACCGATAGTTTACAGTTAATGGAATTCATTGCAGTCATACATATTCGCTTATTCGATCTAGAATAGGGGTTGTACGAGATTCAATTTTGGTTGTTTTTGAATTTTCTTATGACGCTCAGTTCGGTCTGGTCGAAGCCCGGTCATTTGTCAATTTTTTCCTCGATGTAAATTTTGTCAATTTCGTCAATTTCATCATTTAGGTTAATTTTATAAATTTTTATACTATTCGTCAATTTTGTAATTTTTTGTCGTTTTGTTAATTTTGTTATTTTTTGTTGTTGTGTTTAAAATTTTCTCAAATGTGTCAATGTTAACAAAAAATCATGCAATTCACAGAAGTGATAAAATTGAAATAAAAATATTAAAAAACAAAATTATCAATAATAACAAAAATGGCAAAAAGTACAAAATTGAAAACTCAACTTAATTGACAAAAATGCCAAAGCAACAAATTTGAAATTATTGACAAAATTTTCAAAATTGTCGTAATAAGCAATAGTTTTAAAATCAATTGTTAATTCGACCGATCATTGGACCCCACGGTACTGCATCGTATTTTATTCTAACGATTGTAATTTTACCCAATTATTTTTTCATTATCGAATATTTTCTTTGCTTCGGAGGTCAATCCGGACAAACGTGAAATTATTTGAAACTTTGAAACACATGGCTGGTCATATTTTTTTTAAATTGTATTCTTTATTTTTATTTTAAAGTTACCATATGCTGTGACTCCAAAAAAGTACTATACTAATGAGATTATATTTACTTTAAAATATTTCATTGAAACTGGATCATAAAGGATATTCCAGGAATTGGTTGCAAATAATGTTATTTAGGTTTATGAAAATTATGATAATTTTAAATGCTTTTATGCTGTATACAATTTTGAGATGTTATTTTTTTTTATTTTGGATTTATGTGTTAAAAATTCTGTAATCATAATTTTATGATTCAGAATTAAGAAAACTTTCATTTGTCTATGATTTTTATAATATATTTCCACATATAATTAACACACTGTAAGAAAGACCAAAACCCACTGTCAAGTGTATTAAATCGTTTTTTTTATGATTAGATCGTCTAAAAACTGAGCTCAAGTCTATGTAAGCCTTTCTCAATTTTACTTTCCTCTTTTAGAAGGAAGTTACTCGTCTCGATTGAGCTTAAATAATTCCCGTTTTCTATCTTTTCCTCCATTCCATTATTGATCCCCCCTTTGACTTGAAAAGCTAATCCACCATGAGATTACACACAGGGAGTTCCCATGATACAAGATCAAAGCGCACAGGAAAAGAGCTTCATAGGCTTTTTTTTGGTTTCACGCAACTCTTTTCCGGTTTCGAGGTCGAACGAACGAAGCCTACTGAAAGACCCGGCTCGATTCAGGTGATTTTATCGGCCTTTAACCTAAGCAAGCATAGAAGGTGGAATGCTTGGATACATAAACCCGCATCGAGGCGAGTCTTCCTGCGGTTGCTAATGAATATTCCCAACGGCTACTATGTTGGTGGCGGCAGGATGCATTATTTCGATCTTACCCATCCTTCTTGTAGGAACGTACAAATGTTTTGGTTTGCTTATTCGGTTTATGTTGAGGGATGTGTAGCGAGGTAGCAGTGTTAATTTTTTATGCATTTTATTCTTTCAAGTTCGTTTTCGTCGATTTTCGAGCGAGCATATCATGGAGGTTCTAATTGAGCAATTGTTTTTGAAGGTGAATATTATAGCTATCTTTCAGGATGTTATCGTAATATCCGGGGATACAAATGTGGGTGGTGCTGGTACTTTTTCGAAAGTTAGGCATTGTGCTTTGATTGATTTTGCATTTAAAAATGCAAATGGCATTGCATGCTTTTAATATCTGTTTTGGTTTGGTTGAAATATCATCTCCGTCATTGAGCCGGTAACATCATAAATAAATGTTCAAAGGATTAGTTCCCAAACAGCGGTAGAATTTTTTCGGTTCCCATACGTTGCTCAACTAATTAGCTGCTGTTGAGCATACATTATAGCCCAATACGATTGGTTTTGTATGAATCGTTTGGAAAAAGGAGACCCAGAGAATTAATTTCGATTTCATTCCTTAAATCATGTTCAGAATAAATAACAGAAAAACGAACTAGGAACACACAGCGGGCTACCATCAACCGGGGAATCCTTCGCTCGCTGGCCAACAAGAGATTTTTCCGAACCGATCCTCACGGTTGTTGAGACGAAAATCCTGTCAGGATTCGAGTCATGGAAGAAACGCAGCAACGACGGTGATGCGCTTCGTCCTTCCACACGCCCTGTATGGCTGACGAGGACAAGCTATAGGGACCTCGTCTAGGAGTTCGTCATAAAACCCAACATTTTATGGACCGTAGCAAATGGCCAAAAAGCGCTCCGATGATTGTTCGTTCATCGGTTTCTGATTTGGCTAAATAATTTTTGTTACCCGAAAGGTATCGATGATGGTTTGCTACCGTTTAGCTAAGGCTGCGATAGGCCTTATTTTTTCCATATCGACTCTTTCGTTGTGATGTATGAATCCTTTAACAATTGAATGTATCATATTTTTATAACCGCTATTAATGTTTTATCAAGCCTCCCCAGGGAAGGATATCATTCAACGGTTTAACGGTGTAATTTGTAACCTTGGAGAATGGGATTATATGGGCTTCCTTCCGTTGGTTCTCGCCCTCGGATTCACTCCAATCTTCTTCAATCAGGTAGAGATAACCCTTTCGTAGTGACTGAAAAACTGCAACTTGCAAGTAATAAACTTAATCCAATCAAAAAGATTATTTCACGTTCGGAACGAAAACGATTAGCCGGCAGCACAAGCAAGTATCCCAAGTGTATTTAAAATCTATAAAAAATACTCATGTATGTATAATGATTTATGCAAGAATAAGAATTTTTAAGTTCCATGACATAGTCACGTAGACGTTGCAGGCAAACCGTGAAAAGGTTTAAAATTTCTGGATTTTATTTTTAATTTCGGAACTGTATTTGAAGTTTTTGAATAACAATTTTCAGCTTCATTTATAAAGTGTAAGACATGTCTTCGTTAAACATTCCTGGTGCGATTGAAAACAAATATCTTAATATATTTGTCCGACTATAGAATCCAATCACGCCTTCATGAGGGGTTTGTTTAATCCTAATCCACTCTCGAGTGTCAATATAACACTATTGGAAGTTTGGCGGCTTGTAACTTCATTCAGGTGCATCCAAATAATACAATTTCTTCGGGGATCCTCAATGAATTCTTGAAATCTTCAATTTAGCATTTCTCATTGATGGACGCACCCTGAAAGCGCAGGAAAAAAAATCTCTAATCAAATCTTGAGTGTCAATGTGACTTCTCGCTGAAATTCTCAACTGATTTTTACAAAATTTAAAGTTTTAGAAACCCCTTATATGTTTTTTTTCAAAGATATTATTGACCTACAACATCAGTTTTTCGTTTTTCAAAGTCTGAGAAAAAAGCCTAAAAACCATGCTTCGGAAAAAGAGTTAATCAGCAACGGAATGCTTAAAAAAATCACTTAGTGTCCAAGAAAGCTGAAGTTAAAAGCTTTACGTTGCACATAAGTAGGTATATATATATTTTTTTGATTATTTTTTGAGATCTTGACCAAAAAAATGTAAAGAAGTGGTGGAAAAACCGTACTTTTCAATCAAAATTGTTTTTGTTTTCAGTCAAAATATGAAACACAAATTTGTTGACGAATTTTCAAAGGAAGCTGTTTTTCGAACTTGTTGTCAATTTGCATTTTTTCAGATTTTCTTGCACTAAAAAATTGCAAATTCTTTTTACAAAATTTATCTGGTGTGACTTAAACAATTTTGATGGTTCATTGATTAAAACCGTACGTTTACACCAATTTTTTTACATTTTTGTGGTCATGATCTTAAAAAAAAACAAAAAATATATACTTATGGCAACGTGTCTTCCTTGACCTAGTCACTAAGTTATTTTGTAACTTGAGGGATCCAGTGAATAAAATGACAATTACAATTACGCATAGCTTCTAACTTCAGCTTTCTTGGACACTATGTGATTTTTTTAAGCATTTCGTAGCTGATCTACAGTCTTTTTCCGAAGCACATTTTTCGTATTTTCTTCTAAGACTTTGAATAACGGAAAACTGTAAGTGAATAATGTTTGAGAAACATATTTGAGTTACATTACGAGGTATCCGAATTTTGTAAATTTGTAAATTTTGTAAAAATCGGTTGGGAGTGTCAAATTGAATTGAAAAGAAGTCATGCAATACCTCGCTGAGCACCTAGCAGTGATTTCAATTGAATTTATTATTTTTCAATGCCATAAGACATACCCCCATTCAACACCTAATAACTTTTTTGTCTAATAAAATACGAAGTAACGGTCTTCAAAAAAGTTGTTCAGCGGAAAATTTCCTTCAGAGTATTTATAAATTGACACAAAAACCATTAGCAGGCTCGGTCCCACAGAAGAAACAAAAATGATGTTCATTTTTCAGTACAAAATATTAAATTTTCCCATACAAACCTTAAAGTTCAAATTTACTCATTACTAGGTAAATTAAAATTTACTTATGAAAACGATGATATAATTTCTATAAAATTAGAACCTATCGATTGTAACATAACAAAAATTGGAATCGAATCAATACTAAATATATTGTCCCAAAAATATATTTTCGAATTGTTGACTGCTTCTTTGACAACTTTTTATATTTAAGTTTATTATTGCACTTTAAGGAATGATATTCAACAAGCTATGTCGTGAGATCGTAAACTGTGCAAATTAATTGAAAATAGTGCAATACTAACTAAAGCATACAGACTTTTTTTTACCGTTGAAAAAATCATCTGACTATAATAAATCAGCGTCGAAATATTTTTTTTCTGAGATAAAAAAAAACAGGGATATTCATTCATCCCGTTAAAAAAATTCACGATTTAGATTCCCTTTTTATCTTTAACAGAACATGATTGAAAATGAAATTTTTGTCATGTTTGTAATTTTTGTAGTTTTTTTTTCAGTTCGAAATTTCTGTCAATGTGATAAGTTTGCTGTTTTCTGTGATTTTTGTTATTTTTTTTTCATTTGCGTCAATATGATCAATTTATTATTTTTGTCATTTTCATCATTGTTATATTTTTTTGAATTTTTTTGGCATTAGTAAATTTTGTTATTGTTGTTGAATTTCACTCTATTTGGTTTAGGTCACTTCGGTCGATTTTGTCATATTTTTAATACTTGACAGTTTTGTCTTTTTTGTCATTTATTGCCTTTTTTGTAATTTTGTAATTTTTGTCGTGTTAGACATTTAGCCAGTTTTGTAATTTTTTCTGTTTTTATTTTTGTTTTTGTTCTTCCATTTTTTTTGAAAGTGCTATTATTTTTAACATTTTCATTTTTTTTGCATTTTACCACTTTTTTTATTTCGCCTTTTTTATAATTTTTAATAATTTTTTGTCATTTTTGCTATTTTTTGTATTTTTGTTATTTTCTTCATATTTGTCGTAAATATAATTGTTTTCATTTCGGCATTTTTATTATGTTTTTCTTTTATTTTGTTAATTTTTTGTCATTTTACCATTTTTATCTTTTTTGTCATTTGTGTATATTTTATTATTTTTGACATTTCCGATTTTTTTGCAGTCTATCAATTTTGTAATTTTTTTTATTTGTTATTTTTAAAATTAAAAAGAAACTCCATCCGAAAAAATGCAACACTTTCATTTGTGAATAGCTTTGGATGGAAATTGATGAAATTTTCAGAGATATC
Organism: Uranotaenia lowii; assembly: GCF_029784155.1. Lineage (NCBI taxonomy): Eukaryota > Metazoa > Arthropoda > Insecta > Diptera > Culicidae > Uranotaenia > Uranotaenia lowii. The sequence goes on from NC_073692.1 coordinate 430,532,704, forward strand.
ACCTAGTAATGTAATGTTCACATGTGCAAAATAGCGACGTTTTGTCTAGTGGTTTTTGAGATAGTTTCTAATGCATAAATTGATCGACAAAAATTTTTGAGCCGGGTCGTGAAAAATGTAGAAGAGTCCCATTGAGAGACCCCGAAACAGCTGGAAATCAGCTTTGCGACCCGAGTTCATGTGATAATTCGCCCTAGATCAGAAGTCGGCAACCTTTTGAGTGAGAAGAGCCGAAAATTGCAAATTTTCAAAGTTTGTATGTTCGATAGAGCCACATTTGTTTGTTGTAATGAAATTTCTATCTAAAACTTCTATATTTTCTATTCCCAATTTCGATGATAAATCATACATAACAAAAGTTTTTCATACTTTGTCTCCAGCAGCTCTAGTTTTTGAAAACCAAGGGTTGATTCAAAAGAGACCTTTAAAAATTCATTTAATGGTTTCAGCAATACTGTGAAATTTTATTCTGTTTTTCAAACTGAAGCTTCAAAATCAAGAATCAGCATGCTCTAAAATCACAATCGACTTTTCTAAATCATAACTTACTGTGCTCAATCATATGGTTGCTTCAAAAATCAAAATCTTCAATATAAGGGACTCTGAAATATTTTGTGAAATTTGGGAGATTTTTACTCTGAAACCAAAATATTCAGAAAAACATATTTTGAAAAAAAAAAGTTGTGGATGAATACCTCTGATAGAATACATATTACAATACTGTTATGTGATTTGTTTAGGTAAACATATGTGAACGAAAGCTTTTCTTCGTAAATTTTGGGAAACTGATATAAAAAAAACTAAAACATAATTTATATAAACCTTGTTTTGCCTATGAACCTAAATTTTCAATTTTTTTTGTATTCTAAAGTTCTCCACATTTAGATGGGCACAAAAAAGTCTATGAATATTGAAAAAAAAAATTGATAGAGTCCCACGATAGACACCAAAGTGTCTTATAAGAGAGCCTTGAAAGAGTCTTAATTTATGTCTCTAAAGAGTTTGAAGTTAGTTTGAAAACAACATCGGAGGATTTAAAAGAAAGTCGAAAAAATCTCCAAAGAATGGGCTTCAATGAATTTCAACCTTTTCAGTTCAAAAAGAGTCTCAAAATTTACTAAAAGAATCTCAGAACAGTCGTAAAAGTGCCTCCAAAATAACTAAAAGTGCCTCAAGAGTCCTGAAAGAACTGTAAAAGAGTCTCAGAAGAGCTTTGAAACAGCCTCAAAACAGTCAGAAAAATCCCGAAAGAATCTTAATAAATTTAAAAGAGTCTCTAAATTGTTCTTTAGAGTATCAAAAAGTATAAAAAGAGTCTTAAAATAGCTGCTATAATGTGTCAAATTAAGTCAAAAGACACTCAAGAGTCTGAAAAAGGGTCTTCAGAGAGCCTCGAAATTCCCTCAGAGTGTCTCAACAAGTCCTTAAGAAGTTTTAGATCACTTTGAAAAGTTTTAGATCAATTTGAAAAGTCTCAGACCAATTTCCGAGTCCTAAAAAAGCCCCCAATGAAGGATGCAAATCGGTAGGTGAAAAATAACGATTTGCACAACTAACGGCCAAAAGGTTTCTTAAAATTGATACTCTATTTTGATTGGATCTGAAACCGTTCCATTCTTTAAAAACGGTGCTAGAATGATAAAATGTCAATTATGTTGATTTAATGCAGAAGGAAGACATACAAAAAATAATGTTAAACAGCAAACCAATAGAATATATTCCAAGCTGAGTTTTCCTGGACCTGAAGATAAGATACTATTTATTTTATCAAAAATTAATTATCATTATTAATTATTTTTATTACTATTCTGTGAATAAAAAAAATAAAATTATAATTTTGATTTTTCAAAGAACACAATCTTGAAAATGAATTCAGATCTTATTTGATAATAGTGATTTTTACCTGTTTTGTGTTTTGTTTTGGGGAATTTTTAATTTTAATTCCGAATCTGATTTCTGCATTTTGAATCTGAATAAAAATTTGGAATCGATTTCTGAATCGACATTCTGTATGTATGTATGTATGTATTCAAATATTGTTCGTCATCAACAATTATTGCAGCACTAACAAGGGGTCTGTTATCACTGGCTTGGGACAGGTTTGACTCATCTCACTCCATCTCAACTGTTGTTGAATAGTGACCTATTCAGGATTCCGAATTTTCCGGGATACTCCGGCTGGCTTAAACCCACAATCCATTTTAAATCAGTCTTCCGATCGTTTGATGACCTGTCCATTCCCCCCGTTAAACTCCATAATAGAGTTAAGCTATTTTTAAAGTATAATTAAAAGAAAAATATTTTCACATTGTCAATGATGTTTTACATCTTATCTTGTTGCCATCCACAATTCCTTTCCACCGTTGTACTTACTCTTGTACCCCTATAATGGAAGAGTCCTTATTTTATTATATTTACCAAAAATGCCAAGAAATTTACTTTCCCACCCCATTATAACACGGGGTCATTGTTTTGAACAAAAAAATACATTCAAAATATCGAGTTCAATATTTAAGCACTGCGACCCCAACACATTTTCTCACCAAAAACTCAGATTTCTCATACCACGGACCATTTTCGGAACACACAACCTGTCATTTCCCGGAGAAGCTTTGTGAGATTACACTTCAGTTGCGCAAAAAAAAAAAGATTCAAACCACTTGCTCAAAGTAAATTGAATGAACCAATACTCCCACAAGCCCGTTCAAATCACTTTCACAGATCAGTGTTTCAGTTGACAACCTGCTATTCGTTGAACATTTTTCGAACAATTCATCAAAAAATCACTTTTATAATATTCAATTTAGTAAAATTTCCACAGACCCGACAAATACACGTGCGATGCCATCCAAACAAAGCCTACTCCTCTAATCCGATAAATAAATAAATACAAATAAATAAATAAACTAGATCCACAATCCGGTCACAGGCAACACATTTAGATTTTTATTTTTAAAAAATTGTAATCAGAACATCGGAAACGATTTGAACCTAAGCACACCAGATATTTTACCGCAATTATTCGGGCAGGGCAAATCCAATTCCAGCAAAAAACAGCAAACGTTAATGCTGGTTTCCAGCAATCCAGATTGCTGGAAACCAGCTTTTTCTTCCAAAACAACCGGCTGTATTTAGTATCAAATTTATGTTTCAATTCAAAATTAAATAAAGAATACTGGCTTCGCATATAATAAGCAATGAAAAACAATTATTCTCTCCCATTTTCACTAAGGGGTGTATTTATTTTCAGAAATTTTTTTTTCTACATTCCAACACCGGCTTTGGGGCGGCAGCGTTGTGCCAAAGTGTTGATCATCGGCCACCTAAAAAAGAGTTTTGATCAGTATATTTCATGAAATATCTATACCTGTCCAATAAAAACTTACCCTTGACTTGATGTCTGGTTGCTAAAATTTAGAAGAAAATAAAAATAGTTGAATAAATCTTACAAAAAATCGTAAAAAAACAGTCTCACCTTGCTTCAGCATGCGAAATCTTACAGGCTCCAATTTGACAGCTCGATTACTGATTTTCCAGCAAACTAGACCAATTGCTGGAAAGTCCAGCAATTTGAAACCCGATTGCTGATTTTTCAGCAAAAATGACAAGAACACGACCGAATGCTGAAAAATCCAGCAATTAGAAAACCGATTGCTGATTTCCAGCAAAAATTTAGATTGCTGAACGTTTCCAGCCATTTTTTTTTTTTGCTGAAATCGAGGCAAAAATTTACTGTGTATGATCTTATTGAAAATTCGATAGTGGAAACCAAGGACTGTACCCGAAATTCCTGCACCAACTTCTTTTGTTATTAACTTTTGATAGCGTTTTTAGTACAGTACAGTCTTTGAATGTCTTTTAACAAGTGAGAAGTTTTTGAAAAATGTTGTTGAATTGTGGACCTGGAATATGATTTCGAGGTTTTGGCCTTAGTTCATAGTCGAGATTGTTACTGTTGATTCATTTTGATAGTTCATCAGAATTTAATAAGAAATTTAAAATTTTGAGTTTAAAGAAGAACATTTTGTGGGAGAATCTCAAACCCCCCCCCCCCCCCCCTTCCTCCAACCTCCCGTTCTTACGGCCATGTTTCTGACGCTTCAATGGTTTTGGTAAGTTAAGTATGTTTTAGAAATTTTGGCACCAATGGTAGTCATTGCTGTCAATTTTTTCATAAATTACACCATCACACCATCACAAATCTGATCATTATCATCAGAAAACAATAAAGAACACAAAGAAATAGTTACATCCCTGGGTAGATGAACCATTTAACCGAAAGCTGTAGGAAAGATCCAGAGGAGGAGCAAGCAAACTGGAGCTGCAACGTACAGCATTGCATCAGTTCTGCCTTATGCTATTCCATAAGAAAAGGTAAGTTCTAGCTAAAGACTTCATCTATAGAACCACGTCAAATATTTCGTGCCCTATTCACTTGTTACGATATCAAGCTGAGTGTGACAAGATTAAACGACTGATTGTAAAGAAAAATTTAAAAAACCAAAACAGGGGAATGACTTTCAACTTTCTTTCAACAAACTGTGACAAACTAGAAAATTTGACCTGTCATACGGCAGCAGTGACGTAAGCATTTTTGGTCGTTGATTGTTATGTAAAATTCTAAAGAACCTAGCTGAAGGTTTAATCTCTAGTTCGATAATGTTTAAAACCTGGTGAGTATAAAACTCACCTCGCAATTTTTTTATTTACATAGTATTCCGTCTCACGACATAACTTGACGAACATAATTCCTAAAATTCACTCGGTCCATGGCAACCGTTCTCCAATTTCTCGGGCACCCCACGTTCGCCAGATCACGCTCCACTTGGTCTAACCACCTCGCTCGTTGCGCCCCCGCTCGTCTTGCGCCTACCGGATTCGTAGCGAACACCTGTTTTGCAGGACAGTCGTCCGGCATTCTCGCAACATGTCCCGCCCAGCGTATCCGGCCAGCTTTCACCACCTTCTGGATACTGGGTTCGCCGTAGAGTCGCGCGAGCTCGTGGTTCATCCTTCGCCTCCACACTCCGTTCTCCTGTACGCCGCCAAAGATGGTTCTTAACACTCGTCGCTCGAATACCCCGAGTGTACGCAGGTCCTCCTCGAGCAATATCCATGTCTCGTGCCCGTAGAGAACAACCGGTCTAATAAGCGTCATATACAGGTTACACTTCGTGCGAGGGCAAAGTCTTCTCGACCGCAGTTGCTTGTGGAGTCCATAGTAGGCACGACTTCCGCTGATAATTCGCCTCCGGATCTCACGGCTGGTGTCATTGTCTGCCGTCACCAGTGAGCCGAGATAGACAAAGTCTTCGACTATCTCCAGCTCGTCGCCGTCGATCGTGACCTTGTTATTACTGGACAAGCGGGTTCGGTCGGTCTCGGATCCGCAGGCCAGCATGTACTTCGTCTTGGACGTATTAATCATCAACCCAATCCTTCCTGCTTCGCGTTTCAGTTTGCGGTAGATCTCCTCCACCGCCGCAGATGATCTGCCGACTATATCAATGTCATCGGCAAAGCAGATAAGTTGGCTGGATCTGTTGAAAATCGTGCCCCGCATTTCGCCCACCGCTCGTCGAATAACACCTTCTAGCGCCACGTTGAACATCATGCAGGATAGACCATCACCTTGTCGAAGCCCCCTGCGCGATTCGAATGAACTCGACAATTCACCCGAAATCCGCACACAGCACTGCGTTCCATCCATCGTCGCCTTGATCAGTCTGATTAGCTTCCCGGAAAAGCCGTTCTCGTCCATGATTTTCCATAGCTCGTTACGGTCGATCGTGTCGTATGCGGCTTTGAAGTCGATGAATAGATGATGCGTAGGGACTTGGTGTTCACGGCATTTTTGGAGGATTTGCCGTAATGTGAATATCTGGTCCGTCGTAGACCGTCCCTCCATGAAGCCGGCCTGATGACTTCCCACGAATCTGTTTGCTTGTGGCGTGAGGCGGCGGAGTAGGATTCGGGACAACACTTTGTAGGCGGCATTGAGGACAGTGATCGCTCGGTAGTTCTCACAGTCCAATGTGTCGCCCTTCTTGTAGATGGGGCATATTACCCCTTCCTTCCACTCCTCCGGTAGCTGTTCTATGTCCCAGATCCGGATTATCAACCGGTGTAGGCAATCGGCCAACCTGTCCGGGCCCATTTTGATGAGTTCAGCTGCGATGCCATCCTTCCCAGCCGACTTGTTTCTATTCAGCTGGCGAATGGCTTCCTTAACTTCACTCATCGTTGGGAGTGGCTCCTCTTCGTCGTTGGCTACGCCGGCGATATACCTTCCCCCACCGTCTTGATCTCCTGCATGTGCGCCGTTCAGGTGTTCATCGAAGTGCTGCTTCCACCTTTTGATTACCTCACGATTGTCCGTCAGGATACCCCCGTTCTTATCCCGGCACATTTCGGCTTGCGGCACGAAGCCTTTGCGGGATGCGTTGAGTTTCTGATAGAACTTTCGTGTTTCTTGGGAACGATGCAGCTGCTCCAGCTCCTCGAGCTCCTCCTCCTCCAGGCGGCGCTTTTTCTCCTGGAAAAGTCGAACTCGCTGCCTCTTCCGCTGTCGGTGATTTTCCACATTTCGACGGGTGCCTCTTTGCACTACTGCCGCCCGCGCGGCATTCTCTTCGTCCATCACCCTCCTACACTCCTCGTCGAACCAGTCGTTCCGTCGAGATCGCTCCACATAACCGATGACGTTCTCCGCAGCACTGTTGATGGCTGTTTTGATGGTATCCCAACAGTCCTCGAGAGGGGCTTCGTCAAGCTCGCCCTCTGCAGGCAGCGCTGCTTCGACCGATTGCGCGTAGTCTGCCGCGACCTCAGGTTGCTTCAGTCGCGCGATATTTAACCGAGGCGGGCGCCGGTTTCGCGTGTTGTTCACTACGGAGAGTTTTGGGCGCATCTTCACCATCACCAGATAATGGTCCGACTCGATGTTGGCGCCCCGACAGGATCTGACGTCGATGATGTCTGAGAAGTGCCGGCTGTCTATCAAAACGTGGTCGATCTGTGATTGAGTTTGGTACGGTGATCTCCAGGTGTACTTGTGTGGGAGGCGGTGCTGAAAAAAGGTACTACGTACGGCCATTTGTTTGGAGGCGGCGAAATCAATGAGTCTGAGGCCGTTTTCGTTGGTCAGCTGGTGCGCGCTGAACCTTCCAATTGTCGGTTTAAATTCCTCCTCCTGGCCGACCTGAGCATTGAAATCCCCGATGACGATCTTGATATCATGTTTTGGGCAACGGTCGTATTCACGCTCCAGCTGCGCGTAGAATTCGTCTTTGTCGTCACCGGTACTTCCGAGGTGAGGGCTGTGCACGTTGATGATGCTGATGTTGAAGAACCGGCCCTTGATTCTCAACCGGCACATTCGTGAGTTGATCGGCCACCACCCGATCACGCGCTTTTGCATCTTTCCCATCACTATAAAAGCTGTTCCAAGCTCGTGTGTGTTGCCGCAGCTCTGGTAGATGGCTCGACCATCTGGATACGTTCGTACCGTGGAGCCCTTCCAGCATACCTCCTGCAGCGCTACGATGTCGAATTTGCGGCTCTTCAATTCGTTGGAGAGCACGTGGGTACTGCCCACAAAATTTAGAGATCGGCAGTTCCATGTTCCAAGTTTCCAATCGCTAGTCCCTTTTCGTCGCGTGGGTCTTTGCCGATTTCCATCCGAAATTTGTTGTTCGTTATTCGTTGCTTATGTTTTTTTAGTAGTCACAGGCTCGCAAGGCCCGCAGCTAACCCCACTATCTCGCAGGAGGACCGTCGTGATGTTGCTGTTTTGGGTCCCGAACACCACCAGGACGTTGTTGCACTCCGCACGCCGCCCCTAACATGGAGAACAGACGCGTGCGAAGCCCCCTAACTCATTCTGCATGCGACCAAAGCATCCACCGGGGTTGGGTACCCGATCTCCGCTAAGGTTGCTCGCACCCCAGCTAGTACCACGGGGAGGTAGAGAATCGGAGTTGCAGACAAGAGGTGATATGACCACTACCCGAAGGTTGGGTGTATGGGGTCTCGAGTTGCACATTGTCTACTTCACTAGCCCACTTCACAACTTCACAACTCACCTCGCAAATAATCATTATTAATAAAAAAAAATCGATATTGTTTTAAATGTATTTAGCATGTGCTAGATTATAATAACGTCTATAAAACTATTGCTAAATTCACCTCTTTTAATTCGCAGCTCAAATTGGATTGAAACCTTCCTCCTATCCAATAAAATCGGCGGGATACCTGACAAAGCGCATGGAAGGTTGAGCATTGCTCACTTCACAACACCACTTAAGTTCTAAACCCTCATTGTCTCAACCCGGAGAAGATTGACGAAAAACACCTTGCGGTTTAGGAGGGGAAGTGTTGATTCGTAGTAATGAGTCTTCCGTCCGTCCTCGAAGTACAAAAAGCAAAACACAGAAAATATCTCCATTGAAGGATTTTTCCCATTCACACAGAGTCCAGCTGAGCGTGACTGCCCTGGGGAAGAAACTCTGCTGCCAAACACTCACTCACTTGATTGCTGCTGGTTCTATTCCCTGCCTCGGTCTTGATCTTCGGTTCGGAGGAAGGAAGAAGATTTTGTATGTTTGGGAACATTCTCAGCGCCGATCCGAGTCAGTGCACCCAAAATAGTTACACACATCATATTTATTTAATGAGATCAAGATACGAGATCTTGATTTTGCGATTCCCCGATGAACACAGGATGAAAAAAGCGGCCGTTGGAAAAAGTTCGTTACAAATTGAATGCACCGGCGAATCCGGTTGACATCACCACATCACATCACAAAATGACACAACCATCATGGCAACGAGACGGTGTGAGAATTATGTGGGTCCATTGTTAGTGGAACCACTTTCTTAGCAGAAGCGCACTGACCCTGACCGACCCATTGCCGGGGACCTTCGGTGATTTGCAACTATCTCCTCCATGCTAGACCTGGTCGACAAATGCACTTCCGGTGTGTTTCGATTCTCCTGCGCACTTGCGCCAGAGCAGAACCAACGCACGGATCTTCCCACAGGTGACCGTTAAAGAAATTCCCACACAATTTCCGCGAAGCCTGGACTACATAAGTAGGGGTCCCATTCCGATTTCCCACAAGCCACCGTCCACGATGGACGTGTAGGTACCGTATGGGTGGAAATTTCATGCTTCAAAGGATTTTCGAGACAGTTGGAAATGTGGACTGAGAGCGGAAAAAAAATCCAATTGGCCGGGGCACGAATCGATAATTCACACAATTATCGAACCGACTTTCGGCTGTAAGTTGTTCTGTGGCAGTTGGATTCTTTTTCAGTATGTTTCTGCACAAACCGTAATATGTATGGGAACACTTCATTGAACCTTGGCAGCGGAAGTTGTTCTCAAGCGGAAAATATTGTTTGATTTTGCCCTTTCTATCTGTTCAGTACGGGTGAAATTAGATAAAAATAAAGTTTTTTTCCGTTGGTGAACTTTACACCATTTGGTGTCATTTGGAATATCGATTAAAAGGGTAAAATTAATAAAAAGCGCTTTAAGACATATTTAAAAAAAAATTGCAATAGCATGTGGAGGAATACGTTTAATGCCGCATGACCTTCTTCAATAGAATCTTATGAACCGCTTAACCGAATTTTACAAAGCGTTTTTTGACTTTTTCATATATTATGAAACAACTCAGAATCACTGAATGTAATTGAAGAACTCTGAAAACCAAATTACATCCCAATTTGAGTCAAAAATATCTTTAAGTTCGCAAAGTTGTAAAGCAAATTTTTGCCTCTGTTGGTCTCAAAAACTGACCAGCTCTTGTGCGGTAGTCTAAGAAGACTGAAAAATTGTCGGTGCCAACAAGCGAACTGCTGAGTTTCGACCGATCAGTAATGTGTAAACTTTTCAAAACAGTTTGTTTTGAAAATTTTTAAGTTTTTTTTTTTTTGGATTCCAAAAGTATGAAGGGAAAATTAATATATCTCAATATTCCTGCTACTAATTTTTAAAAACCGCATTGGCATTTATTCCCTCCAATTTTTGCATTTATTTGTCGTTTAGCCCCTGCATTATTTTAAAATCTTTTTTTATGATCATAATGATTAATTTTCTCAAGAATCGATAAAAGCAGAACAGAAGCGCAAACGAGACTTAAAGCTTTCTATGGAGGAAATGAAGGTGTTAATATGATATATTTAATGTAAAAATTAAAAAAAATAATTTATGGTTGATTAAACCTTTGAAAAATCATTATAATTTACACAAATTCTGGTTGGAACCTTTTCATGAGTAGTTATCTCGAAGAATTTGGCCTCTTAAATTCGGTTTTAACATAAATTTCTTTGTCCATCAGAACACGTCTGTCGCATTGCGTAAAATCGGTTGCACAGATTACGATCCAAGGAACTGCTCATTTTTAGTTATCTGCTATATGTCTACTATACATAGACAGACAAATCTTTTTGCCTGTCAGAAACGGGTTTACTGCCTAGTTGAGGGGTCTGAATTAAGTTATCCCCAATAACCATAGACTTTTTACCATAGTTGAGCTCAAGGGTTCCACTCCGATGCTTGGTTTGAACTTCGTGAGCATCCTGGAGTGGCTTTTTATACTTCTTAACCTATTGGGCCAAAAAAAAGTTCAGAAATCATCAACGGTTCACGAGTTTTCAAATCGACATTAGAGAATTTCCCAGGCGATTGTGTAAAATTATTTTTATCATGTTTTTTTGCGTCTTAATTATCTCTTACACACCTAAATTTAAAAATCTGAAAAAATAGGCAAGATAGTCCTTTTTATAACCAACACAACGCTGCTAAATTTTTGCATATCCGAGCTCTAGTAACGTAGCTATAATTTCTCCGGATCAGAAAGCGTCAGAAATGATGGGAGATCGAAGCAATCCTTTTTTGCGTTGTGACGTGTTTTTTTTTTCAAGCTGATGAAAAAGTTCCGAAAAATTAGATATTTGAGAAGTAAATAGTGGATTTTTATCGTATTTGAATCTTCGAATCCCGGGAGCGGAAAACCATGCAGTTCTGGTTACCGATAGCAGAGCGGATAGTTTTGGCGTCGCAGCGTCTAGCATGTCATCAAGCCTCGCTCAAGCTCAGCTGGCTTCACACGAAATTTGGTTCCGGATGATATGAAATTGAGGAAAAGATCATATAAGCACAGAAAATGATTTGGATGAACCAAAAATTGGAAAGACTACGAAACAGGTTAACGATTCCAGAGCGGAATGTTAATGCATGGTAGCATCGTTTACAACATAAGGTCCCCCGTAAATTGGTGAGCTCTTTCCATTTTTATTTATCTTTGTGTTCGTGCACATTTCGAAAAAAATTTCACATAAATCCTACCTGCCAAGTAGGATTTCCTATAAACTTAAATAGCCCTCCCTAAACATATCTGAAACAGCATCCCTACACTGCAAAAAATCAACATTTAAATTGTATGTTTTCCCCACACATACGATTCTAAAATTGTTAAGCATATCAAATTTATAAGAATGAGATAATAATCAACAACTTTACACATAAATTTTATATGAGAATAATAGTTTGGCCTGACTTTTTTAAATGAGCGTGTAAAACCAGGCAAAAATCATCGAACACCTTTTCGATGATTTATTCCTCGCGTTTTTTTTTTCAAAATGGCTCCGCGGACGACAAAATAAAACCAGTTAAGTTTTTTTCGCGGTGATCAATACGTAGAAACGATGATTAAAGGAAAATTCACCGGACTCAAACAACCTCCGAAGAGAAGTGCATCATCCCGATGGGACCACATTGTTGGCTCCGAAACCGCCACTGCGATGGTAAATCCGGCCGCTTCTTAGCGAAGTTTGTGTTCTTTAGGAAACTTGCGCAGCACGTTAGAAGCCAAAATGTTGGTGTTCTACCCAAGAAGCAACGACTGCAGAAGGAAGCATTTTTGGAAGCTCCGAAAGTCCCTCAGAACGATTGCAAACTGTGGAACCCAGGTAACTGCAAGGTTTATTTTTCTATTCAGAAACCTTACCTTCTTGTTTAATTTTTTAGGAAAAACCAGCAAGCACCAGTGCACATCAACCATGTATCGTTTTTAGAGCCGCTCGGAATTTAGAAACATTGTAAATATGAGGACAAAGTTAGCAGTTTCGATTTTGAAACTAAATAATTTAAAAATATCAAGTGCTTGGAAAACTGTGAACATTGTTTGTGCTTAAAATATTTACGTTCAAAGAAATAATATAATAAAACTGGCTGTCGTGTTTTTGTGTAAATCTCGCCTTTTTTTTATTAAAATTAGAAAGAAATTAAAAAAGTAAACAGTAGAAAAATTGATCAAACTTAAATGCCTTAAATATAGCCATTAAATAACAAATTTTATGACGATAACTTGACCCTCATATGCCTTATATGTATCGCCACACATAAACATTCTATGTTTTTTGCTATATGTGAGACACATATTTTTCAATTGGGGGTCAAATTGCAAAAATCTATATAGGTTCACACATAGCCTCAATGTGTCGATTTCGTTGAGTGATTTGTAGGGTCGCATGAGTTCTCTTGCACCTGAAAAGTTCATTTTGCTGTTCAGATTATCCTCATATGATTACATTGACTTGTCACGGTGTGCATAATGGTACCACACTGATTCTCAATAGCAATACTTGAAATGAGTATTGAATCCAGATACTCATTTTGGCATCTAGTGTTGAGCTTGATTGTTAGTTGTACGTTGTACCTCGTGTATCAGCCAATTCAAGATGTGTGTAGTCACCCGATGCTATGCTATGCTATGCTATGCTATCCGAGGTCTAGTAACGTAGCTATCATCGAAATAAAGTGTCCGGATACAAAATTATCATAGCCGTAGTAGGCTGTGTGCGAAGAAAGCGTACGGTTTTTTTTTTGACAGGAAAATTTGCTGCAATTTATGATATGTGGAATAATCGAAGGTGGAAGCTTTTATGGTGGTCAAAGTTCGAGAGATGGAACTGATCAGACTCTGGAATAGCGGTTCACCCCAATGAAGACCTACTAGTTAGCCTTGGTTCCTACGAAGAAGCAGTTTACCCAACATTACCTGATCCACACAGCAATTTTTTTTGTCCCGCTGACTTTCCAGCAAAATTTCCAATTCAAATTGCTGGAAAAAACAGCAAACGTTAATGCTGGTTTCCAGCAATTCAAATTGCTGGAAAATCAGCAATCTAGATTGCTGGAAACCAGCTATTTCTTTCAGAACATTCGGCTGTATTTGGTATCAAATTTAAATTTCAATTCGAAATTAAATATTGGACTGGCTGTAAGCAATAAAACAATTATTTCCTCCCTTTTTTCAATAAAGGGATATATTTATTTCCAGAAACAAGATTTTTTTTTCAATATTCTATAAAACCGGCTCTGGGCTGGCAGCTTTATGCCAAAGTGTTGATCATCCGCCACCTGTAAAAATAGTTTTGATTAGAATATTTTAGAGAATATCTATCTGTCCAAGAAAAACTCACTCATGACTTGTTATCTGGTTGCTAGAATATAGAAGAAAATAAAATAATTGTATTAATTTAACCAAAATTCCTAAAATAGAATCTCACCTTGCTTCAGCGTACGAAACAAAAACAAACTCCAAATTGATAACTCGATTGCTGATTTTCCAGCAAACTAGATCAATTGCTGGAAAGTCCAGCAATTTGAAAACCGATTGCTGATTTTTCAGCAAAAATGACAAGCACACAACCGAATGTTGAAAATCCAGCAATTCGAAAACCGATTGCTGGTTTCCAGCAAAAATTTCGATTGCTGAACGTTTCCAGCAATTTTTTTTTGCTGTAAATCGAGGCAAAAATTTACAGTGTATGTTATCATTTGAAGCAGATGGCAGGGAACTCCACGCTTCAATCCTCCCTTGTTCCTGTATCTTTTGCGTTTATCATCACATGATAGGCCTGGCCGTTGTAGTATCTGCAATGCATGTTCCATGCCTATCAGATACTATGTTGAAAAAAAAAAATTACGAACGCAAGTTTTCATTTCCCGGGATGCATACAAGTTTAAAAAATAGTTTTGCCATGTTGGCGTTAGAAAAAAAAATAAGAACAGAAGTGCCAACCAATATGTTTTCTTGATGATAGTTCCAAAGTCAAGATGTCATTTGACGATGATATGAAAAATATCTTTATAAAAGGCTGCTGCAAATTAGCACTCTGACTCGAAGTTATCCTAGCACCATTAATCACCTCTTACCAACGAAAGTCCAAAATCCTCCGAAGATTTCAACGCAATTGCAAAAATACAGTAGTGGCAACTCCATTTATCAAACATCAATCTCCTGATCTTTTAACGAGAGGAGGGACTCCTTATTGCAATCTCCCAATATCGTCGTTTATAGTAGGGTGGGCCAGAAGAAACGACGCGAAGTAGGCCATTTAGCAAATTTGTTTTTACTCCGAACCGAAATCAGATATCAGTTTTCCGACACCACCACCAGGTTCGATGTGTTTTTCAGACAAAAGAAAAAGGGGCTGCTTCGTTGTTGATGTTGTAAAATCGCCCAACGATCGCTGAAGGCATGGGTTGGGATGATGGTACTTCATTAATCAGCTGACAACAAATTAATATTTTTAAAACCCTTCGAGGAGTGTTGTTTTAATCATCTTTTTCTTTTTTGGCTATCGATGACACGACTCAGGCGTGCAATACGGCCGATAGGCCATCTTCAAGCTGTTTACCGGTTCAGTTGAAGGGCTTCATCGATCTTGGGGGTCCGATGCTTCAAAAAAAAGGATGATCTCTCAGATCGATATCAGCTGGTTGATTGATCATTTAACCCCTGTTTATTTGGATGAATTGTGCACATGTTAAATGTTACAATTGAAAATCCCGTGGAAAAATTAAAGCTTGCTATGATTATAATGATATCAATTGAACATTTTCTTTCTTTGAAGCTACACACTCCAACACGTGTGTTGATGCTGACGTAAGGTTAAATCAAACAAAAAATAAAGATGAACGTAAATTCTGTCTGATGCAATCAGTGCATGAATCATGTTTGCTTTTCAGTCTACACTTAAATCGGGAAACACGCTCCAACTTGTCCTGGCAGGTTGGTTTGTGCCCATACAAATCAAAAACGGACAGGCAATAACCAAATATTGGACAGGCAGATAAGAAAAAAAACAGTCCCAAAACGATCGGAGCACAATATTTTAAACCGCTCCGAAGATCACCTCTTGTTCGCTCGTAGGTAATCCTGGAAACTATGGCGATAGACAAATGGAACAAGAAAAAAAGTTTAAAAGGAACCTGACGCGTAAATAAGATTGATAAAAAAACAACGAATAGAAAATCCAATGTGAACTGCGATAGGAGCTAAACAGATTTCACTCAGTTAAAATCATCAACAATTCAAAGCTTGCTGTATCAGGCTACAACTCACGAGAAAACATGGAAAGAAAATTAAGAAGCTTTGGAGATAGAACCCATGCATGGTTGAAGTTTCCAATGCGTCTTAAATGATGATAATCAATTTTGAACTACAATTAATTTTTGTTGGAATTTTTAAAAGGCATTTGAGTAATGAAAATCGGGCGTTTTTCCATCATTACGACCTTTTGATTCAAACATCTAGAAACAATTTTTTTTAATACCATATACATATTCTGTGGACAGGTTTCTTATGCACAAAGGAAAACACCCAAAGAAAGACCCGAAAGTTTGACCAAAAGGGGGATAAAAAAATCAAAAGCCTTTCGGGAATAGGATTTCGTATTTGAATTCGCCTCGATGCCTCGTGGAAGAAAGAGTTGAACAACGAAAAACCACGCGGTTGCACAAGACCCAGCCATAGTTCCTTTTTCATATTTTGGGTACAGTTCTTCGATTCTACGCTGTTCTCCCTAACCGAGTCCCGATGATGACGACGCATCATCGCCACAACGTGCTGGCCGTGGTTGGAAGGGTTGAAACGTGAACATGACTTTGTTCGTTGTTTTAAACATTTGTTAGCTTTCTCATTTCGATATTATCTTCGTTAATGGTATTAGGCGGCATCCATAAATTACGTAACGCAAAAAATGCTATTTTTTGACCCCCTCCCCCCGTATGTCACAAACCGTAACGCTACGACGTACCCCCCTTCGAAATCTACGTAACGCTGATAATTACCCCCCCCGCCCCCTCTTCTCATGTTTTTAAATACTGATTTTCGAAGATCAAAAAAAGATTTTTAAATTTTTTTAACGTTTTACTAAATGGAATTTATATCTATCCAAATCGCTTCTTAGTACTCAATGATGAAAACTCTTTGATAAAATAAATTGATTGTCTTAATCCGAGTTGCTCTGTGCTTGTTCACTGATGATCTACCTGTTTACTTTAGTTTGTTTAAGGAGTATATCTTGTTATGCAAAATATATTCCACTTAGTAATATTTGTCAGAATAACCAAAATTGCATTTTTTTTAAATCAATTGAGAAAAAAATAGTAAAATTTCCGTCTTAAGGTTGAACTGAGTTCTTGGGAGTAAATGAACCTAATATTCGCAGGGCTAGAAGTTGGTCACTTTTTAGTAACTTTGTCACTTTTTTCAGGCTGGTCACTCACAAGTTACTTTTTTCGAAATTTGGTCACTAAAGTCACTATTTTTTTAATAATTTCCTTAGCTTATTTTTTTCTCCTTTTCTTCCCTTTCGAGTCCTGTGGGAATTCATACGATCTAAATTGGGACAATGGATCAGATTCAGTAAAGGAATATTATTGTTTTGTTCTGCTTTGATGTATAACATTTAAACATTATTTGGATGATAATTTGAATTAAAATAAAAATCGTTTTTCGCCTTAAATAATATATATTTTTTTGTTTATTTGTGACACTTTACTAACGTTGTGACATTCGTGTCAAGAAAAAAATGTATTATTAATAAATTTATTACATGAAATATTTCCTAAAGAGACACTCCTACATGTTTGATCAAGATTGAGACCAATTGAATCGAAAATATCAGATATTTCATTTATAAGTTCCTTTATTTCTAGACATTTTGCAATCATTCGAAAGATTGGTAGCTATACAAAGATATCAATTAATGATTTCATAACCTATTTGTAGTTTTCGATAACTTTGAATAATTTCTGTACTTTTTTAGAGGTTTACTGGTATATTTTCTACAATATTCCAAGAAATTTCTGAGGTGTCTTTTGGATCTGTTTTTTTTGTCGAGTAACATTTAACACGGTGTTAAATCATTTGTGAATATATTTTTTTAATTCCTTCTTTTTTGAACTACGTTTTTTTCTAATAAATTTTTCTAATGATTGATATGTGAATCATGCAATAAAGTCTGCAGTGAATCTTTTTGGAAATGTTTCATTTTTGAATGTAAATTCTTTTTGAGTTAGTTTTAAATTTGAAAAAAAAAATTTCTACCTTAAAGATTAGTCTCTTAAATTTTTTTAGCTTTTTTTTTGTGTTGTTATCTTGAATCTAAATCAACTTTACGCTAAGCTTCTTTGAGTTGCAATCTTCTGTCAATATTTTGTCGTTTTTTATTTTCAATCTTATATCATTACTTTGTCACTTTTTCATGACGACCTACTAATTTTTTATTTCATGACTCTTTCATGAAACGAAATTTCTGTAAATGTAAATCTTAACTCAATTTCAAGTACATTCTTTAAACTTTTTGTAGAACATGTGCTGGTTTTTCATTTAAATTTGTAAATTTCTCACATAAAAACAATTTTGTTTTAAATTTTTGGATTCTTTTAATTTATTCCGCATTGTTAACTTTTTTTAATATAATTTTAAACCTTTTCACTTGTTTTAATGACATTGAAAAATTCGGATTTGGGTGTATACTCTATAGAGTGAAGAATAAAGAAAATGGATAAGCTCGAAGTTTTTGTCGGACTTAGTTGTCCTAGTCCTTTGGGTACGATCTTTTGGTTTCTTTCCATTGTTTCCTTAGAACTTTAGGATTTTGCGGTCGTAATTCTTAAATTATCTAAGCTCATTCAAAATGTTCCTCTTTTGTCCAACGTATAGTGCTTTTCTACTAGTGAGACCAAGAGACTTTCAAAAAACGTTTTTCAATTAACAGAATTGTCTTTCAAGCGATTTATTTTAGTTTAGTTTAGGTCACTAATTTTACCCTAATTTTACTTCAAAGTAACTATTTTGCCCTACTTTTTTACCGCTTGGTCGCTTCTAGCCCTGTATTCGGTTTTCCAACGGTTATTTCACGGATATTCAATCCGCATTTGTCGGAGTCTATCTCAGAATCTTTAAAGGGGAAAGGTTACAAACCAGTTTCAATCATGTTGAAGCCTACAAATTTTGAGCAGATTTTGGTATGTTTATAATTCTACGAAAATGGCATGACATAAAAATAGCTGCGATTAAGCAAACTGAAATTTTTAAGGAAAAAAATCGTTACGTAACGATGAGCATACCTCCCCCCCTCCCCTATGTCACAATTCGTAACGCTCGAGCTTACTCCCTCCCCCCCCTAGGAGCGTTACGTAATTTATGGATGCCCCCTTATCCTTTTTTTGTCTTTTTCTATCTTTGTGATTTTTGTTAATTTTGGCATTTTTCTTACTGTTATCTTTGTGAATTTAGTCAATGTTGTCATGTTCAACATTTTTGCCACTTTTCTAACTTTATAAATTTATTTTAAAATTTTGTCTATGTCATTTCTTTTTGTTTTTTTTTATTTTCGTTATTTTTTCGTTTTCGCCTATTTTGTCATTGCCTGAATTTTTACTATTTTTATCGGTTTTGTCATTTTTTGTTATCCTGGTGATTTTGATCATTTCCGCATTCCTGCTTATTTTTTATTTTTCCCAATTTTTTTAATTTTTGAGTCATGATAATTCTGTTTTGTTGGAATTTCCGTCGATTTTTCTATTATTGTATTTTTTTGAATTTTTGTTTTCATTTTTGTCATTTCCGACATTTTCGTAAATTTTCATAATATTTTTTTTTCATTTTTGTCGTTTGAATTATGTGATTATGTTATAAATCTTTATCATTTTTGTCATTTATTATTTATTTGGCATTTTTGTCATTTTTATTAGGCCTTTTGTTTTTTTTTATTAAATGATTCTGGTCACTTTTGGAAATTGTATCATTTTGTCAGTGTTCGGCACAAAAGCGCTAATCCGCTATTCGATAGTTAGTCCGCTAACTTTTTGTTAGCGGTTTAATTTTGCCGCTAAGTTTGGATTGATTTAGCGAATTGAAAAGTTCCGCTATTTTTTGGTTCCGCTAATTGAAGATCGCTAACTCCCATATATTTGTATTAATCTCTCGAATTCTTAGTGATAGATAAACTTTTTTTCATTAATCAAGTCAAAGTGACATTGTGCATTATTCTGATTGCATAATTGGATTCATTGGAGGAATGCGTACTAGAGTTAGAGAAAAGATGTATTTATTGTCATTTTTCTCTCTTTAAGCAACATCTCTAGTCTAGTAGTCTCTAGTTCAACATCTCTTCACCAGCATTTGTTTTCAAGTGGTTGAGCTATTTACTTTTCACAACACAGTTTTTTTAGAGATTTTACAGTTCATATAAAAATAAGATAAAATCACTATTGTAGCCTTCGTTTTAAGTTCAAATAGAAATTGTATAAATGTTCACGTTTGTTTTAATTTATAGAACACAGAGTCTCGTTAAAACTCCTATCTTTGTCCATTTTGGTTTTGCTCATATAAGTTTATGAAAATTCGATCAATTTATCTAATTTTAAATTAAATACTTGAAACTTCATTAATTCCCCCTTGGGGAGTTGGAAAAATCGAAAGGGGGAAATGCGTGACTTAAGAAAAATTTGATATTTATTCCGGCACTAATGTTGGTAAACAGTTAGCGATTAGCGATTAGCGCTTTAAGCTTAAAGCGATAACTTTTTTGGCACATTTAGCGTATTTAATTAGTGATCGCTAACTTTGTATGAGTTAGCGATTTAATTAGCGGCGCTAATTTTTCAGTTAGCGATGCCGAACACTGCATTTTGTTTTATTTTTTTTGGTTATTTCCATCATTTTTAGTTTTTGGCATTTTAACAAATTGTTGACCAAATATCTCAATCAGATATCTCATTCTTCGCTTGCCGCGAGAGTGCTACACTTAGAAGTATAATTCGAATGTGATGAATGTAAGAATGAAACTATATTCTACAAAATTCCACATATACACTTTACCGCCGTTCTATGCAAGTAAAATTGTCCCATGTGAAAAAACGTGCAACCGAGAAAACGCGATTGAAATTTCCAATATATTTCCCGTTTTTCTCTTAAACTGAAACTTCACCGTCACTTTAATCGGATTGAATATTTCAAGGTAGTAAATTTACAATGAAAATCACATTTCCTACAATAAACAAAAGATTATAGCTAAAAATGCTCTGTTTGACACTTGCGTAGAATCAGATTTTATTTGAATACGAGTTTCACGCAAAACTGTCAAAAGACTACTCTTCTCCTAGCATTTCCAAAGTTCTTATTATGTCTGTTCAGGCTGAAAATTCAAGTTCAAAAATAATTTGAGAAATAAAGTTTTCTGTGTTACTTAAAATCTATAGTTGCAGTATTAAACTTGTCTGTTTTCAATCGTAAAAATAATAATGCCTCATACTTTAAAATAGGAATTTCCTTAGGAAATGTCTAGGAGCATAGGAGGTGTAGGAAATCGATGATTGTACCATTCATCAAAATGGATCCTGATCTATTACCTTGCCCCATTAACACTAACTCTTCTATTTTTTTCTCGTTTTAAAATTTTTGAGGTTTGTCAAAAATTGTCAATATTTTCATATTTTTTTTTTCTTTTTTTCTAGTTTCGTCATTAATGTTTCTTTTGAATTTCTTGATAATTGTAATTTTTGTTTCATATAATTCCTGTTAAAATTTTGTAATTTTTGTTTATTTTTCTCTGTCGTAGTTTTGTTGTACCCAGAAATAAAGTTATTTTTATATATTTTTACAATTAACGTGTTTTTTGAAGATCGTTATTTTTTTTTTGTTATATTTTTGTTCTGCGATTTTTTATATGTTTTAAAATTATTTTAACTTTTTACATTTTTATAGTTGTGTCAGTAGGGGAGAATGAGGATACTTGATCCCTGGGGATACTTGATTCCTTAGCTATATCTCGAAACTGGAATGTCTTACAAAGATCAAATGTTCTAGAAAAATGTGCCAAAATGAGCAAAATAACAATGCTTGTTGTTTAAATTTTTTTAACAAAATAGTTGTTTGAGTAATTGAACTTTGTTTGAAAAATTTCACAAAATGTAACTTGAAGATTTTTTTTCATCACTTTAAAATGTTCCTTACATGGGAAAATTATGAAAAAAATGTTTGTTCCAATACATCAATCGTTCGAGCATAAAATGAACTTCATAATGCCATATTTTCAAAGCAATGGAAAACTCTCAACTTTTTTCAGAAAAAGTTTTCTAAAAAGTTGGTTATGGGTACAATTGATCCCCTAGAGTTGGGTACAATTGATCCCCCCTTCCAAACGGCATATTCTTCTTCTGAATTGATCGTTATGATTGCTGATTACGAAATTACTAATATTTATCCAAAAACTAATATTTATCAAACAATTGTCTGAAGAATAGAGCAAAAATAATTAATTTTCTCTTTATTATAAAAAATAGCGCCTTAAAATATGCAATGTTAATAGCGTTGAGACAAAGTTATAGAATTTTCTTTTTATGTCTGCTATAAATTGTGAAATGAGAACAAACATGACCAAAACAGTCAATTAACATTCTATCTTGGGGTTTTGTTTGATTTTTATACAAGGATTAAGGCTTCCTGAATAAAATATCAAGTCTCCTTCAATAGGGGATCAAGTCTCCCCTAACTTCAGAAAAATCGCAATTTTTTTACTCCCACGAAAAATGCTTCTAGTTCATCAATTGGTTCAAGTATCGTTCTAATTTTTGAAGCATAGAAACTTGAAGTTACAAGCTGTCAGAAAATGTCAAAGACGGCGAGTTGCTAAATTTTTCCAAAAAGATATGGTGAAAATAAGAAAAGGGGATCAAGTATCCCCACTCTCCCCTATTATTTTTTTAATTATTGTCATTTCCTTTTTTTAAGTTAACAGAACCATTTCTACTTTTTTTTAAGTAATTTTTGTCAGCTGTCAGTTTGTTTTATTTTCATTTCAGTCTGTTTTTAATGTTTGTCATTTTTGTATTTTTCTCATTCTTGTTAATCTTGTTCATTCAAAAATTTGAATTTTCGTTAGTTATGCTAATTTGTCATTTTTAAATTTTCGTTCGTTTTGTCACTTTCGTTAATTTTTATATCAATTTTTGTTGTTTTTAATATCTATCACGCAGCGAAAAGTTGTACCATTGAACTAAAACAAATACATCTTTGATTCAAAAACCTTGTGTACATTGAAACAAAATACAATTTCCTTGATTTAAGTAAATTTTATATTGAACCGAACTTTTTTCCCATAAAACCAATGTTCCAAATTTTTAAATCAAAATATTTAATTTGAACTCAAAGAATTTTATTTTTAACTCAGAATCCAAGTAAAAATTAATTGATTTAGATGAATTTTCTTTTGAACCAAAGTATTTTTTCGTAAAACAGTCGACACATCTTCATTAGCTTCTGTTTTGTGAACGGGTCGGCGAGAAGCTTTTCCGACAACCAGTCAAACTTATTTATTTTCTCCGGAATCTTCCTGCCGCACAACCACCAGACAGCACCGGAATCACAAGACGTACCCGGCGTAGGAAAGTTTCGACAGCTTTCAGAAAACAAACGATAGTGGACTCTTAGGTAGGTCTTTCAAAATTAATTTAATTTCAAATAGACCGTCTACATAACTAAATTTTTCAGGGAAACCATTCATCCAACTAATTTGAAACTGTAACGAGTGTTCTGGTCCTCCAAATATGCGGTTGCAATCTCTTCCGGTCCGGTCCAAGAAGACTCAACATCTGGCGCCGAAACCCTTCATCATTTGTTCGGATGGAACTGTCCGCAAAAAACATCGTCCAGTAAGTACTTTTCATGCATTGTATGCAAATAATTTTTATTTTTTTTAATTGCATTATTTAGCTAACTGTCGTTTTTTTTTAAAGCTTCATAATAAACCGTATAATGTGTTCTCCTCTTTATTTACAGATGTACCGGTTCAAGAACTCTTATCCTGTGGAAAATCGATGATCCTAATGATGAAGAACATGCATGTACTTAAAAAGAAATAAAATGTTTTTATTATAATTGATTTCTTTTAATTTCCAATAGGATAAAAATTAATATGTAGTACTAGAATTTGTAGGAACAAAAAATAGAACTGAAAAACAAATGCTTTTAAATTGAAACCCAAATACCGTTGGAATAAAGGAAAATTTCATAAAATTAAACGAAAAGGTTTTTGAATCAAAAGCATTTAATTATTTGAAACAAAGAAAAAGTTTTGATTCAAAGGAAAGCATTTCTTCGAAACAAAAGAAAATGCATTTGAATCAAAGGAATTTTTATTTGTCCCAAAATCAAAGGAAAAAATCCTTTGTTTTTGCGGCACTTTCCTTTGAAACTAATTTCTATTTTTCTGCGTGTAGAAATTTTATTTCTTAGTTTTTCATTCGGAATTTAGTTTGAATTAAATTCATAACTCAGAATGCAGAATTCTATCTGATGAATTCAGCATCTCAAATTGTAAGATCTAACATTCAGAATAAAAATTGAAAAAACTTTCCCATTCCGAATTCAACAATTCATGATTTACTAAATTATGAATTCTTTGTTTTGATTTTCTAAAATTTGTTAAAAAAAATACATAATAAGAGTTCTAAATTTTATATTCAAATTTCATGAACATTTCAAAGCTCATGATTCATAATTTTGATTATTTTAAGTGTTCAGAAATTGCCTAATTTTCAGTTTATAATTTAAGGTTTTAGAGCCCCTTTTTATATTTGAAATTTATTAATTTCTAATTTTAATTTTAATTTAATTTAAAAATTAATTTACTAATTTTTGAAAAACAATAAAAACAATTCTTAGTATTTATCTATGTACATAATATTTATGTACCTTCAAATCACAATACTGCAACCCCGCGTCTGACTGGACATTTAAATCGGATCCTCGACTTTTCCACCCTTCTTCTCTCCCCCCATCAATGAAAACAGAGTGATTTAAATCCTTTGCTTTTCCTCTTGCGCGACGCCGTCGTTTTACGTTGCGTCCTGAGTTGCCCCCCCCTGCCTATATTTTGATCGTCGTTTGCTCGCTTGCTTGCTGCTTTGCTGCACCTTCAATCAAACACGACTTGGATAAGGATGAAAAACATGAGACGACGACGAACTTCCCCTACAACTACAACCGTACATTCGATCGGAGGGTACTTCGATTTTCCACCCAACTCCAAGCGCTGCAGCATAATTTTGACATCGTGCCACCCCTTGAAAACCGTTGAATTTATGCTGCCTGTCCGATTTTGTCAGTTTTTATGCTCTGTTTGTTGGTGTTTGTGAATTTTCGGGCGACGGACGGACAAGGAAGTTGATTCGTTCGCTTCGCTTTGCCTTGTTGGAAAAAGGGCCTTTCGGTTAGTCTCGTTTCGAGCGTTGATTGAATCGAATGTGTTTGCCCACTCGGTCGTGAGTGGAGAAAAAGTGATACCAAGCTGAGAGAGAGAAGTGATCTTACCTTGCTGTTTCTCTTGGCAGTTTTTCGAAAGTTCCAAATTTGGGGAAACTGTGCGCTAGTGGCATTAATTTGATGGTTCTAAACTATTCGGAAAAATCCGGTGAAGGTGCTGTGCGGAAAGTTGTTGCTGAGCAATGCCCGTGGAAAGTTAATTTTGATTGCGTAAAAACAAACTGAAATCTCAGTGACGTCACACACGCTCGGGTGGAGTTGGCTTTTCAAATCGAAAAAACACCACGGAAACTATTGAAAAAGCTTTTGACAAGCATCGTATTCTGTTTAAGGTAAAGAATACTGTTATCTGTGATAAAATTTTCCGGTGAAAACTATCGATTTCGAGAGAAAAACTGCAATTTTCCAAACCCAAGTTCCCATATAAACCTAACCTCAAATCATAAATATAAATACACAGTGGGGTTTCTTGTATTCGTCAGCTAAATAAAAAAGCAGACGAGGAGAATCGGAGAAAAACAACTCGTATGTGAAAATAAAAACGGGAGTGGAAACTGGCTACAGTTTACTGGTGTGTGCATCCATATCAGTTTTTATTTTTGTTCTTGGTCCCAGCAAAGGAAACAAATAACAAAGTTTGTACGAAGCAAGGGACAGAAAAAAAAACAAGACTAACAACGTCGAACTAGAAAATCCAATTTGACTTTCGCCTTTCAAAAGGGGCACAGAACTGTACCACACCTTCTTCTCATTCCATTTTGTCCGTGACTGGTGGAAGAAGTTTCTCGGCAGTGAACAACAACACAGCTTAACTAGTGCTAGCAACGATGAGTGCCCGTGTCTGTAATCCGATGATACTTTCGGAGATATCGAAGCTCCGGTCGCCGGCCATCGTCCGGAGGCCACCGACGAGCAAGGGCATCTCGGCCGCTCGGGTCAAGCGCGACCTTTTCGGCCCGGTGGACAAGGAGGACTCGAAGAAGTAAGTTTGCGTTGATAATAATAATAGTAGCTAATAGATATGGGATGAATAAACCCGAGGACCTTAAAATCCCAAATAAAACAAACTAATAGGTTGAAATTTTCCACGGGTTTTCACATAAGTGTTAGATAATTATTTGATCTGGTTTTTAAATTTTTAATCCATAATTATTGCCTGCAAACTGCCTTTGATTATAGTGAAATTATCTTTGTTGGATTTTTCGTTTTTGAACTATAAATAATTGATTCTTTAATATGTTTGACGAACTCAGACTTTTGAATTCGCTTAATTGTAATTGTTTATTTCCAGAATCAGAACCAGTAGTTTGAATTATCTATTCAAAATTGATAATATTAGAAATCATATTTTCAGAACCCTAATTTCTGTTTAATGGAATCCTGAATTGTGAAATCCCAAACATAAATTCTTAAATTTGAATTCGAAGAACTTGGGATTTGACAATATTGGAATCAGTATCCGAATTTAGAAATCTCAAAATCTCACACACAATTTTGATTCTCGGTTTCGATTTATGATAGTAAAAAATTATCAGTTTCGAAAACCATATTCAGTATTTAGAACTTACAAATCTCGGAATTTAGATATTATTTCTGTAGTTTGATGCTTCATTTTTAAATATAAATCTCTTATTTTGTGGTATCTGAAATACGATTTCAATTCTCAGTTTTGATTTCAGATTACTATTATTGAATCTCTAATTTCTATCTTCTGATTGATGATTTTTGATTCTTTTCAAATCCCTGATTTTGAATTTCCAATTTTTCTTCAAAATCTATGATTCTTGATTTCTGAATTTCCATTTTTGTTTTTTAACTTTAATTTCTGATCATTGATTTTTTTTCTTGATATTAGATTAGGTTTCACGATTCTAAAATATGTAAATTTGTACGACCGATTTCAAATTTCAGCATTCAGAATGATCATATAATCGTATCAAATTTAAAAGTATAAACTGAAGTCTGAAATTAAAACGCTCAAGTTTGCAATCGAACTCAAAAGTTCTAGTCTGAAGGCGAGTCTTAAGTCTGCTGTCTAATGCAAAAAATTCCACGTCTAAAGCCTAATATTCTGAGTTTGCCATTTGAGCTCTGAAATTTGAAGTCTAGAACCTCAAATTTGTTCTCTGATATTTCTCAAGTTATTCTAATAAACTCAAGGAAACAAACAAAAGTTATATGTATTGTATTCTTAACACTCACAACTTAACGGAACAAAACTGATCCCTGATTCCATTTTTCAACTTTCCAACAGATTCATTGAACGCGAATTTGCAGCTCAGAATGAGGTTCTCAGCAAGAAGTGGGGCTTCGATTTCCGGGCCGGCCAACCGCTGCAGAACCATGAGCAGTACCAGTGGGAACGCGTTCCTCCTACCTCGGCTCCGGCCAACTACATCGACGGCATGGTAACCCTAACTAGGGCAGCCCACGCCGTTGGCAGCTCCTATCAATCGACAGCTTCCGAAGATCTGATGGATCAGCGAGCGGAACGGGAAAATAGACTTTCCTTCGACAGTGGTGCCGCCGATCGGCTGCGATCGCCCTCGGTTTGTTCCTTTGGCTCGTCCGAATCGGAACCCGAGCTGGATGCTTGCAGTAGTTCATCGAGCTCGATTCAAACCTACCCGGTGATGCCGGTTTCGCTAACCGCAGCCCTCCCAGTCGACAAGTCGAACCTCCCGAGCTGCAGCAGTGCAACCTCGTCGTCTTCGTTCCCTGCCTCGGCCACTCGAGCGAAACGCCAGCAACGAATTACAGGTGAGTTTCATAATTAACCAGAAAATGCCTCCTAAGCCCCTAACTCCTCCCTGATGCGTGAAATATCGGTTTTTGTGCGTCGGCTTGCTACGGCCCAATAACTGCTCAAGCTCAAGGGTTTTGTTGAAGGCCAACGAAGAAAAATGAGCTCGATAAATTAAAGCTTGAAGACGTAAAAACGGACGTCTCGCACTATCTGATCTATATGGGTACTGCATTTTCAAAGATACGAACATGAAACGGAAAGGAAAAAGTGGGGGAGTAAGAACTAGAACAAACTAAGTCGTTTGCTGGTTTCGGTTCCGGCTGCACGAGTTTTTCAACGGTTTTTTGTTCCGCCAGCCAGAGACAGTAGCAGCAGCACGTTCGCTCGGCGATCATCTGTTCGCTGCTGTCATTTCCCCACTTCAGTCAGGCAGGAGAACTTACTGCTTCACCTCACAAATTTCCATATTCCACCCTCTGGAATACTTTGTGTTTTTTCTTCTCCTATTCATTTCAATTCCATACATCACATCCATCCACGTATTAGAATCGACGGGAAACCGTTGAAATTAATACCTTTTCGCTTTCACTGGAACTCAGTACCAACGAATCGGAGGCCACCTTTTGTTCTTCCTTTCCTACGGTGGGGTTCACGCACGGATTTTTATTGATGAATGAAAGGTCTCGCTGCGCGGAGCAAAGCGAAGGTTCAGTTTCTAAGGAAGAAAGATACCTTTTTGTTGTTTCGCTATCGAGCGAGGGTTCCTACTAATAGAAAATCGGGGAACAATTGGGAGAATTTGCGCGCACGAGCTACCGAATGGAGAAAAATGTACTGATATTAATTAATGGTTTTGTGGCTTTTGTTGTTGGGTTGGGTTCTTGCGTTGTTTTCAATCGGACGGTGCAATAAAGGCCCTTTGCTCCGGAATGAATGGAAGCGCGTGTTCCGGACCCGGAGTTTTATTGGTTTATTGACTGACGTTTGAGAAATCTAATGAAATCGCAAAACTCGGTTAGTCTCGGTTAGTTAGTCGGGCGCCCGGTTTTTTTTGTTGTCGGGAGGTCTTCTATAGCTGCTTCTATTTCGCAACCTATCGGCGACCTTGTAGTGTGGTGCCCTTTGTGGCCCTACTGCTGCGTTAATTGAGACAGATGGCTATATGGTTGATTTAAATTTCTTCGTTTTGTTTACGGTTTGCTGCAAATATTTTTTACGAAATAAACAATTGACTAATGGTTATTTTATCCCGAGGATTCAGAAAAGAATCACATTGTTATTTTATAATTCCAAAAGCTATTTGTTGTAAAGGTGCCAATCTATCGGCCGAAATTCAACCAGTCATCAGTATCCTCGGCATTTTCAACTAAATTTTGAATTAATAATTCAACGATCTTTCGTAAACTTTCCTAATTTTTTAGAGGTAATCGGTGAGTCATAAGTAGGCCCCGGTAGAAAGTATTTTCATTTTTTTTTTTTCAAAAGAACTTTTAACAATCCGGAGAATTACTTTTCTGGTATATCTGATGACTGGGGCCATAAACTTGGGTTATTGAGCTGTGGTATTGTCTTTTTTTTACAGAACATAGCATTTTATAAGCGGTCATGGACATACTTTTTCAACCTCTGTACCTTTTTATTGTCTAACTACCTAAGATGTAGAGGATTCGGAAACGAGTATTGCCTTGGAGCGCACTAGCGCGAATTGACCTCCCACTATTGAAGTAAAGTGTGTCAAACAGTTCGAGGTGGGAACAAAGGTCAGTGGCCCCAGGTGGACTTTATGGCGTAGGGGGTACAGTGTTCCTTAGCATTGTATCATGAGTCATCCAATTGCACCCATCGACCCAGAGTAGCAAACTGGGGGGACGCGGTGGCTCGCCGCGCCTTGGAATGCAATCCGTAAATTGGATTTACCACCTGGGTTAACAACTAATAAAAAAAGGTAGTTCAAATCATCGAACTACATTCATCAATATTATGTTTGAAATGGCTTCAATGTTCTTGTAAAATAAACCCATATTTTCACAAAAAATTGAATTAGGTGATTCATTCACTTTCGCTGAATGAAATAGTGTTTTAGAAAGGCTTAGAATCAAAACCTTCGAAAATGACAAAAAAATTTTTTTTTAAATTTTTGTTCGCAATATTTAATTGATTTAATGCGAGAATGTAGAGAAAAAAATGCGTTCATCTTAATCTGTTCTGTACAACAGTGATCGCAGCTATACTTTGGGGGCTTTAACTGATGAACATTTATCCAGTTATAAGCATTCTTTAAAATTATATATGGAAAAATGATATTTCTCAGTAACCATTCTATTCAATTCTTAATTCTAGGGGCTTGGTCATACGTTCCTCCTCACTGGTTTTACTCGAATAACTTATAAAATGTTCAACATTATTCCATTTGAAGGGCGACAATACAATAACCTATTTGTTAGGTGTTAGGTTTTGTTGAAACT
The DNA here is from genome assembly GCF_029784155.1 of Uranotaenia lowii. Taxonomy (NCBI): domain Eukaryota; kingdom Metazoa; phylum Arthropoda; class Insecta; order Diptera; family Culicidae; genus Uranotaenia; species Uranotaenia lowii. The sequence continues at coordinate 430,562,550 of NC_073692.1, forward strand.
CACAATTTATAAATTAGCTTAGTGACAATTACTGGTGACACTAAAATTTGCTAAAGCAACATGTAAGGACCTTATTGATAGAGTGAATATACGATAACTTTACTCAGTCTACACCACCACTGAAAACTATTGCTGAATCATTGAATTCAACAGGTTATGGGCTCGTGATGTCAACCGTCCAGATTTTGTCTGGATTTTTCAGACTTTTTGGACTTTCGTCTGACAATTTTTTAGGTATTTCTTTCAGACATTTCCAGACTTTTGAGTTTGGATATGATTTTTTTACAAAACAGTAAAGATTCTAAACTTTCGTGGTAAAATGGCAGGAAATTCTTCGAATAAGTACTTGAAAATGGTGGAATGCTACGAAGATGGATGAAAAACAGAAAATTAAGTATAGAAGTTAGTACTGCCGTACTACCACAATGCACTGTGGTCCAAAAGGGCTAACAGTGGAACTTTTTTCGTAGCGCCTCTGTCTTTTATCTTATCTCTTAAGTGTCTTCAGAACACTTGCTTCTTCAAACATGTTTCATAACTTGAAAGCATCAAAAGTTAGTTTTTATTTATATAGATAGAGCTTTACTTTATACTACAAAGTTGTAGAACACGTGAAAATATGAAACTGTGTTGAATACATCAAAACTCTATTTCTTTTCAGAGCAGAGTTATAAAGGTTTTATTTTGTAAGTTATTCAAAAGTTAGTTTTTTAAACTTAACTATAGTTAGACGAGGCTTTACATGAATAAGATGTTCTAAACATATGTTGAGACATTCAAATCACACGTTTTGCAAAAGATTTCAACATTCTTCGACGTTTCCTAGTCAACTTATTGCAAATTTAAGTTTTATTTTTACTCAACTTCACGAGCGTTTATTGCTAAAATGTGCAAGTGAATTTTTAAAACTAATAAACCACATTAAAGCTTGAACTAAGTGCAACAAATTGGTGTTGTTATCATTTGTCTCCACGCGCTTATATTTGAACACAACAACCATATATTTGGTGAGTTTTACGTGTTTCCATACAAAAAATGGAAAAATTGATTTCCAGGCATTCAGCATTTTTGTATGGAAACACGTAAAACACATCAAATAAATGCTTGTTGTGTTCAAATATAAGCGCGTGGAGACAAATGATAACAACACCAATTTGTTGCATTTAGTTCAAGCTTCAATGTGGTTTATTAGTTTTAAAAATTCACTAAAATTCGTATAAAGTAAAGCTCTATCTATTGAAATAAAAAAGTTAGAATTTTCAATTTTTGTATAGTGGACTTTGACTAACTTTTGATGCTTTCAAGTTATGAAGCATGTTTGAAGAAGCAAATGTTCTGAAGACACTTTAGAGATAAGATAAAAGACAGAGGGGTTATAAAAAAAATCCACTTTTAGCCCTTTTGGACCACTGTGCGATGGTCTCAGGCATTGATAGAGTATAAAGTCTACTTCATTTAATATTGGAACACAAACAATTGCGTGTAGTTTAGTCATTTATTAACGAATTCATAATTTGCATTTCATACAAATGTGTGCATTTTCTTTACTCTTTCATAAAAAAAAAAATTCATTGCTGTTTCGAAGAAATTCTCGTACTTTTCCCGTAATACGGCACATTAGGCGGCGCACACCCTTTTCGTCCACCGTTTTGGCGATTTGATTCCACCAGTTCTTCATTTGAGTCATGTTCCTAACAAGTTTTCTCTTTGCCTTAAGCCTCCGCTTCGTGATTGCCCAGTATTTCTCTATCGGCCGGAACTGAGGGCAGTTTGGGGGGTTGAGGTCCTTCGGTATTACGCTGACCCCGTTCGTTGCGTACCATTCCATAACCGTTTTGCTGTAATGGCAGCTTGCGAGGTCCGGCCAAAACATTACTGGACGGTCGTGGGTACGAATAAACGGCAGAATCCGTTTCTGTAGGCACTCTTTTTTGTAGACTTCTGATGTCATTGTCTTGTCAGTGAGAAAGACTTTGGTTTTCTGTCCACAACTGCATATCCCCTGCCAAATCATGTACTTGCGGGCGAATTTATCCGCAAACACGAACTTAAATTTTGCAGGTACATCCCCCCGAGCCGTCGCCAAATAAAATTTTTGACCTGGGATTTGCCCAAAGTCCGCCTTCACGTAGGTCTCATCGTCCATTAGAATACATCCGTCGAACTTGGTCAGCACTTGGTCGTACAGCTTTCGAGCACGGATTCTGGCCACATTGTTCTGCTTCAGCGTCCGATTTGGCTGTTTGCTGGCTCGGAATGACCTTATTCCTTCCCGGAGACGAATTCGTCGCACCGTACTGTGAGCGGCCTGGAACTTATTGGCCAAATCGCGGTCTGAAAGATTGGGATTCCTCTTGACGGCCTTGATGACTTTCCCACGCAGTTTCCGGTCGACAGTTCCACTCCGACGCTTCGAATGCGGCTTCCGAGCCGTCGTCAATGTTTCCTTGTACTGCTCGATAACACGCCATACGGTATTTCTGGGCATTTTAAGCTGTTTAGCTAGCTTCGATGCCGACAACAATGGATTTTCAAGAAAACTGTGCACAATTTGATCTCTCCGTTCGGCTTCCATGGCGGTTGTTTACAAAATGCTATCGTTTGGGGTTATGACATAAATACATGGTGAAAGGTAATGAATTTCCCGACACGTGGGTGAAAAAAGTTTCCAAATCCGTCCACTAGGAGCGCCACAATGAGCAAAAGAATTTGTTCCAATATTAAATGAAGCAGACTTTAAAATGTGTGATAATATTATCAAGTAATGAGCATCTTTAGAATGTATTGTGCTCTGGCGACCAAAAAAAAAGGTCATTACATCGAAACTTCGCAATTCAGACTTCTCCAGCCATTTTTTTTAAATCTCCAGATTTTTCTCAAAACAGTTTGCATCTCGACTGGAAGTGGTATGATGGGTTAGATTGAGAAAAATACTCTTACTTGTAACTTGCTGTCAACAAATGTGCGTGTGCCAGCTATTAGTGCCAAAGGTGCCAACAATTTTTTGAGAAATGTCTGGAAGATTTTGAAAAAAATGTCTGGAAAAGTCTGGATGGCGAAGTTTATGATGGCGACCTTTTTTTTGTCGCCAGATTGCAATATTCTGTACAATATCAATGCCTGAGACTATTGTGGTGGTGTCGGCAATACTACGTTCTATGCTTAACTTCCTATGTTACAACCTTTTTCGTGGCATTCCTCACTTTTCTATTACTAATTTCCTGCCATTTTGCAACAAAATTTTTGAGTTTCGAATGTTTTGTCAAAAAAATTATGTCCAAACTCAAAAGTCTGGAAATGTCTGGAAGAAATGACAAAAGTCTGAAAGAAACCTTTAAAAAATGTCTGAGAAAAGTCCAAAAAGTCTGGAAGATCCAGACAAAATATGGAAGATTGACATCATCGATTAGTTCAGTGAACCCGAAAGTACTACAATCGCTGATGTAGCAAGAAGAGAAATTGAATACTTTCGATAAATCGTTGAATTCAACAGTGTTTTTAACACAAGAAGGGCTTAGTTTGAGTTGATCTTAAAAAAATTTTTTTAATGGAAATTCGAACCGACCAATTTTCGAAAAGGTCGAGTAAGTTAACATCATGTTGGTCGCATCCAATCAGCTGTAACTACCAAAGTTATAATGACTCATACGGACAACAGACTGACAGAAAAAAAATCGACTTGAATGAGGTCACCAGCTTGAGAGATGCATCAGGCAGGAGCCAACCAAACAATTGTTCGAATATTGAAGCTCCAAGGAGAAAAAAAACATGCTGCTCGTAACGAAAGCAAAGCATCGAACTTTCAAAAGCGGATGAAAAAATTGACTTGACGAATGGAGAAAAGCAAAGAAACAAACCAGCTCAAGAGCCTGCCAGCAAGCTGGGCCAGGTAGCGCCAGGTGGCTTTCCTGTTTTGACAGGATTGATCGTGGGGAAGCGTACAAGTGCACAGTCAACCACTGACTGTCTTCTCCCCATTTCTTTAAAACTGCTACCCACTGTTGTATCAAGGAAGATACCAACTCGCAGGACCGGACAGAACTGCTACAGCTGGTGGAGAAAGCACACAATCATTATGACATCTGCTTCCGAATTTTCTCCCCTAATGTTGGTGGAATCATGTTTGATCAAGCAGCAGGAGTTCAGTTTAGATTGATAAAATCAATATTTGAGTCTGGTAGCCGTAGGCAAACATCTAACAGCTTCAGGTGGCACGTGATTTTGTTTGTTGATTGTATGTGGATTGGATCAGCTTAAGCTCCTGCAACCGAACGAACGGATGACTGGTTTCGCGCCAAAAGTTACCGGAGATTTTAAAATTCCATTCGGTGGAGCAAAACAAACAACCGGCTTGAAAAAGGAATTCGAAAACAACACCAACCATAATCCTTTCCAGCGCAGGCAGGCAGGTAAAAAACAACCTTGAGCTGTTATGTGGGTCTTGAGTAAAAACCGTCAAAAACATCAACGAAAACAAACTAAACGGAGCCGCGTGCTCAATCGGATAGACCGACAAAAACAACTATTCCCATTAACTAAAAATGCTCATGGCATTTAAAACACGAATAGAAAAAATTCGCGCCAAATCCTAGCCGACACTTGTTGATCGCCGAAAATCACACTTCTCATTGTAAAAAACTACGGGCTCCCATCAAAGTGGTTAACCTTGAATGGCAAATTTTACTACTGCGCGCGCGATTTTTTTTTCTACGATAGTGTAGAAGTTTCGAAAACAACATCGAACGCATGTACGCAACAGTCACGAAAAACTGGCGCAGATGGCCTACAAATGATCGTGATCCATCCGCTAGCTAGTGGTAGGTTGAACGTATACGATTGGGGACTTCCCATTATCTAATTTATGACTGTTGCTGGGCGCCCGGACAAAACTCGACCTGGATATCCTAAAAATAGCACCTCATTTTGTGGTATGCTCTTGCCATTATGATATGATCAGTGATCCTACCAGCCTAAAACAAGAGAGAAGGGCACGCGGCATTGTAAATTCGTTTGTTGTCAGCAGGAATGCAGTTTTATTGGCCTCGGTTTGTCGCGAGGACCGGCGTCAGCTGTTCTTTCGGGGTCCCCGTGCCAGTGCCAGAGTAGACCCTTATGGTCATTTGGTTACAACATATCGGGTAAATCTCATGCATAATGGATGAGCCAACGCGGATTGAAGCGTAACGCGGACACCCGACCGTCCATAAGGTTCCAGTTCCGAAAAAAGGGTGCATACTGTTTTCGGGAAATGCAACCATCTGTTTATTCAGAGAAAAATGGAGCAGCCAGCCTGCAAATGGCGCATGCTATCTGTTAGCAAGATCATCACGGCAGAGTTTGGCTTGTGCTTTCCAAAATACAGAAGCAGCCGCACTGTTCCGATCATTTTCATCATCAACAAGCATCGGGAGGCGGACGAAAGTCAGCGCAAAGCGAGAAAGCCCGACAAAAGGTGCCAAAACTCCATAAATAGCTATAGAGGCTTATTTTCTCCGGAACATATGTCACATTCAGAGAACAGAGCATCCTCCTCTGCGGGCTGCTACTTGAGGACAAATTTATCTCTGACTGTACATCTGTTGTTGTTGTTTTCGTCATGCGACAAAACGACACTGCTTTAGCAATAACTCAATTGAAGCTCGTCAAACCGTAGGTCTTAGGTTTTAGGGTCTGAATAGATTTCTTTTTCAAAATATGAAAAAATGATGATCCCCGAATTCCTATCTGGTATTGAAGTTCAACTTTAAAATGATTCCATGAAAAAGAAGATTGCCGTCCGCAGTTAATTATCATTAAGCCGAAATTAGCTGACCCATAACTTCACACCACCAAGTCAAACACAATGACTCAAAAAGCATACGGCTCTGCAAAAAAGAAAGAATTCCTTCAAATGATCTTTTAGAAAAAAAGACACAACAACTCAAGCCGACGGGTCAGTTTGCCATAAATTCTCCCTGCCCTGTTTGATCCTCTTTTCTTGATCCTTACCTTTTCAAAGGAAAAACAAAAAAAAACTCTTCAGTCAAACAGGGTCAAGATAAGATCTAACAAACCAAACACAGAAAAAAACAACCTACGACGCCATGCCCCGGGAGAAAGCACCGAAAGAAGGAAACCTTTTCTAATGAGTCACACTTTCGATGGTTTTTTTTGTTCTTGTCCTCCTAAGGGATAGAGATCCGTTTCCATTAGTCAGAGTTGAAAGACGATATGCGAAACGGACTGACCAGACCACATCGACCGAAAATAATCGCATTTTTGTAAACAAAGCGTAGCGAAATGCTTTTGGTGCGCTGTTTATGGCCTCTGTCAGCTTTTCTAAATGAAAAAAAATGCGGTAGCATTTATCATTTCGATTCCGTTTCTTCCGAGTGTGCATCGAATCAAAAACAATAATAACCGCATAGAGTAGTTATTCAGCTAGCTTTTTTGATGAGCGATTTGTGGAATCCATCCACTGAATGCATTTTGTGGTTTCGCCGTTGCAGATAATGACCACAAAGGAAAAATATTGACCATATATAACGCTACGGTCTTCAAGAAGTTGATTAGCGGATTGGTTTCGGAACATCTGTAGAAGATTATTTTCTATCCAATCCGTATACGTTTTTGTCATGCTATTTTCAAGTTCATAGCTGTTAATAATGTCAAACTTACTCTTGAAAAATATACTAATTTTTGCTATCTTCCATTCTTTTTCAGATTACCTAAAGGAACGCAAACGTCTGGCCCCGAATTCCTCCGCCTCGAAGGTTGCCCTGGCCAAGAAGGCGCGCCATATGTTGAATCTATCGGCTCCAGCTAGCAGCGGCAGCAACACCCCGAGCAACGCGATTTAAGCTCTGAATCGGCAACCGGCAGAGCGAACCCCGCAGGAAGGAGCGATCTCATCCGATAAGATCACCCCCGATATCATCAATCCGCTTCGATTTTACTTCACCATCGTTCTTAATTTTTACATAAATCCAATTAACCAACGTTTAGTTTGCGGAAGGAGAAAGAATGCATATATATTTTATTTTAAGTCCCATATGTAGATATAGAACTATCTATTAACCATTCGAGACAAATCTCTTAACATAATTGGAAACATGAAAAAACCAACAAAAAGATTACTAAGAAAACAAATTCACTACAAGAAACGCAGCGAAAAATTCCACCCAATTGGGTGAGTGTTTGAACAAACGGCCATTTCAAGAATATTTTTTAAAAATTTTAGTCACTAAGATTAGCGATTAATCCACCCAAGTATAGCTGGAAATCTAAAACAAATAAAAATCCCTAGGATGTAGAATTGTATTTAAACGACACTTGAGGTAGTGAGGCTCTCAATTTTTCCCTAAGGGAGTTTCGAAGTTTAGGACCAAATTAGAAAGTTTGAATTGACTTTAACTTTCGTTCGACCAACCATAGCCTGTGGTTCGGTGGTCATTTTTTTTTGATGATTGTAAATATACTTTTCAAATGAACAAACTCTGAACGGACAGATTTATGTTGGACACTATTTGCGGATCTCAACAATGTAGATGATAATAAGATGTCTCCTTTCAGAAGAGCTTGCTGTCCACGATTGTTGGCAGATTTAGCTTATCTGAGACAAGTCATCCCTATCCATCTACCGTTGGTTGCTAGTAGTGAAACCACTTTTTTGTTCGACCTTATTTTGTAAATAGAAGACCTGCTTGATGGTGCGATTATGAGCAATCGATTGGTTGATGTTCTCCATTTCTCGGAAGCAACGTTTCTGAGAGATCCACCACATTCCATACTTTCGCTTCGCTAATCTTGATTATCGCATCATCGATCAAGTCTCGCTTAACTCTTAAAATACAACAATAATTGATGAAACCTCTAGCAAGTGTTTTTCCAAGTCGATACATTCTCCTCTAACAGTAAAGGAAAGATCTCAAAAGAAGAATCCAAGTTGCAATAAACGTACCGTACACCGGATGGAAGGGGCACGCTGCAATAAAACACCCCACATTACTTTGAGTGCAATAAGGCGCATTTCCTTTCGTAGAGCGAGTTATAACTAACGCTCAGCAGAGAACCATGACTTGAGAAATCGTTTAGAAAAAAAAAACCTTTAACAAGGACTAGCACTTGATAGACGTTTCTTACCATCTAATCAATCCGATTTAACAAACATAAATAAATAAAAATTGATAGATTGAACGATTGGCGACTGCTCCCGGGGCGGCTACTAAGAAGTTGTACTGTGCCAAAATTGAACCGTTGTCAATGTCACGGAGCGATCGATCGCTCCATTTTATATACCTACCTTTAATAATAAAAAACAATAAATTCTAAGATAAAAACAACAACATGCCCTTCAAAGCAAAAAGCCAAGCTGTGTAATTTTCGGCATCTCGTTTGTAGCGGGATGATCGATACTCTCCCTCTATTTTTTCACTTTCGTTGAAATTTTTTACGCTACCTTTTAGCCCAAAATCACACCTTCCCACCCCATTTCGATTGCTTGAACTGTGTTAAGCAACGGTCCCGTACTAACGACAAACTAGAAAGGAATTGCATTTTTTCGTTCTCTAATATATAAACCAAGTCTTGCAATTATTATTTATTCTTTGAAAAAAAAAACCTATTTTCAAGTCCACTTTATCCGTGCTATCTACACTCAGTTTTAAGTTTTTTTTTAAACATTTTTTTGTTCTCCCTAATTGTTAAGAAAAATTGCAACAAAACAATCCGCAATCGGTGCGTGGTTGTAACGCTTTTTTGCTAGTTAGTTTGTAAGCAGTCGATCATGTCGTGGATATGATTGACTAGTTTTGTGTGTTTTAAGACACACAGATATTTTGTTTGTGACAACATTCGAGGGACAATAAATGAATCGAAATGAATTAGTCATATCCACTTGCTGTATTTGCCGCAAGTGAAGCAAAACGATTTTGCACATATCTATCTATCTATCTATCTATCTATAACTGCATGTAATAGAAGAAATCTATTTTGTATCCAAAATGAAAATAATAAAGGAATCCTAAGCAACAAGTGGTCAACTAATTTCTGTTTAACAGAACAAAAAGAAAGGTCATTACCGTGATCGGCCCTAACTCTGTGCAGTCTCAAACTCTGCGCACTTCCATATTCAAATAAAATATTTCAAGATTTGATGAATGAAATATCCATGAAACAAACAGTTACTGTGTGGACGTCTATTTACAAATATCTTCAAATATCCCATATTAATGTTCGCTTCGTCTACTTGATAGAGCAACCTCCATTCGACGGGTTCGACTAACTCCACCAGAAGGCCGGCTAGGAAGACGACAACCTGGAGTAACACCAAAACCACAGCTACAGGAAGCCAACACTAAACCCTGACGGAAAATCGAACTGGGAAGTGATCCCTTAGTTGTCCTCTTTCTTTTCCTCAAAGTAGTTTGAATGCTAACAGTTGAGTCGCCGCGAATATTACGGCTCCACCCTCTTACTAACATAGCAACAGAGAAATAGATACACTCGGCAAAATAAAATTCCTTAAAAAATATACATTAGACTGCCCCAAATTAGAGAAATTTAAAACCTGTGAAATGTTATGCGCTGTAGGCAAAAATTGATCCTAGGCCTAGTACAAGATCTCATGCCAAATTTAGGAGAGACCGGATCACGGGAAGGGGTCGCTCAACGAGCCTAAAGTTTGTATGGGATTTTGAGCCATTTGGTTTGGGAGAAACATCAAAAATGCTTTAACCCATTCAAGATGCAGGCCTTTTCGCGACATTCGAACTCATAGTACTTAACTCTTAGATAACTTTTATGACGTTTGATTTACATTAAAACCATTTTTGAATAAATTTTGCCAAATATTTGCGGATTCCATTGGTATAAGAATATTATTTTTCCGAGCAATAGTAAACTCACAATGAATGATTGTTCAGACAAAGGCACAAAACTTCCATTGCACACACGGTGTGCAATCGGTCTCGAACGGGTTAATAACTTTTGTTCTCTTCGGCCGATTTCTTTTGAATACGGATTTTCGTTCACCGATTCTTGTAGTGAGAGATCATCAGGATGGATAAGCAGGTGGTTCCTCAACCATCTTTGAAGAAGACGATTCCTCCTTTCAAGAAGACGGCAAACCCGGAATCCTCAACGGAGGATCCCGACAATGTACATTCAAGATCAACTCTTGAATTGTTGGTAGCAGTGAAAACTGCTGAACCAAACAAGACTAATTCCTGATCCATTTGTTGCCTTCTTCTTGGAGAATGGAGGGACCGTCATCTTGGAGGAACCATCTTCTTGGTGAATATTTTAGGAACCGATACCAACCGTAAATCCCAAACTATGACAAATACTTCATCCTAACGTTGCATTTCGATAAGAGTTAAGATAAAAAAGTTATTAGACTTCAAATATGGGCTACCAGCGCATAACTTTTTCAAATGTCGGGTCATTTGGGGCATTCTAATATACAAATATTAAAAAAAAGTTAATGTTATCTTTAATTTGGTTCCAATTTTTCTGAAATTGGATGTATTGTTCGCGAGAAATTAAAAAAAAAATCAAAAGAAATATTGGAAGCAAACATTGAAAAATGGCCGCCATTAGGAGTAAGTAGCACAGCAGTGTTTACAGAGTGAAGTCTCAATTTTGAATTATGTACTTACTTAACATTTTTTTACACCAATTAACAAACCATGTTCACTATCTATCACGTGAAAATATGAAGCTTTGTTAAAAACATCAAAACTTTATCTCTTTCCAGAGCAGAGTTATAGATGTTTTGTTGTGAAAGTTATTTAAAAGCTTCTTAAAAGTAATTTTTTAACCTTAACTATAGCACAGAGAACAGATGTACAAGCTATCCCAAGAAACTTGTGTAAAATTTCCAACGATCGTTTTGAACCAATTTTGGGTTTTTACGCAGACACCAGATACAACAGTATATACATACATCAAGTATGTATAAAGCCGTTCCCACTTACCCCAGGGGTAGGGTTTGGAGACGAAATTTTAGATTTTTCAAAATAAACTCTTTTTCCTTAATTTTTAATCGTCGTTTCTTTTCCTAACTGGTTGTTTCTAATGTAAGGATTGTTTAAATGTAGAGTTTTTCGTCAAGAGCCAGCTAGTTGATGAGAAATTTGCAATTGAAAAAGATGCACATCAACTCCACATCGTAGTTAAAAATAGAAAATTACCGGAAAGTCACCGTAAGCATCCGTTTTTGTCGGAACCGTATCTCTTTTACAGTTATTGGATAGATTACAAGTAAATTTAACATTCTGCATTAAAAGTTTAAAAAAATAGTTGACAGTATTGTTTTTGTTGTAATCCGTATAAGAAAGAACAACGCAATGGATTTACAACTGAAGCTTTTATTTGGGTACTGAACTGAACAGTTTGGAGGTTTGATAAGAACTAACTTAGTAGAGGGAAGCTTGAAAAAATTACAGCTCGATTGCCCGATTGCTTAGATTCAACACCCCCTCTCAAGAGGTCAATCCCAAGGATTTGAGGGAACCGGCCGATATCTTAAGTCTTCGAAAATACACTCTTTTGATTTTCTCCTTCCAGCACCGGAAGAACAGCTTTCCTTCAAAAATGGATTTCCGGGGGTCTTCGGGTATTGACATAAAAAAACTGTTGATTGAAGATCCTGAACAGAAACGCCGATCCATCATCGAATAGATGGAAACTGGAACCATCATGTCCAACCAGAACAACAAGAGTGTGACCAGTTTGTTGATCAGCTGCATGCGGGAAACCAACATGGGATGAAATTGTTTCACCTTCCTTGGACACGACATCAGCTGCCATACGTTGATTCCCATCGATGTGATTCGATCCTTTACCATTTGAAACGATTTCTGGGAGTGGACTTCGGTTCCACCATTCCTCGTCGGTTCATCTGAGAGAAAAGTACTACCGGTAGTTGCCTGGTTACTAACATAATAATCGGTAAACTTACCGGGGAGCGAGCGCTCCCTTTCGCTGTGCCTCGCCGATCGTTGTCCCAGGAACTCGTGGCGTTCTAGGTGCGAGGGGAGCGCAGGAGATTCATCGATGATTTCCACTTGAACTTGTTCAAAGTTCTCGCCAACATTAATTTCGTCATCTTCTACAGGTATCCATTCGGAACAAGCTTCAATTTCTTCGTGCCAATCAACTATGGGCGAGTCGATTTTACCAGTTTCCCCCTCTGGCTCGTACGTAGTTGGAACAATCATTCGGTATTCAACCAACTGTTGGATGTTTCCGAGGTGGGGATCCGCTTGACACAAATTTGCCACTGCTACATCCGCATCGATTTCCATCTCGTAAAGATTTTCCTTCAAAAATGCCGTTGCCACGACTACGTTGTGCTTCTGCAACACTGCTTTATTATCGCAGAAAGTAACGGTAATCCCTGCTCTGGCCAACTTCTTAACGGACAAAAGATTTTCACGGAGCTCCGGAACGTAGAGCACATCACGAATTTCAACTTCGACACCTTTGTTGCTTTGGCCTTCGATGGTTCCTTTTAATTTCGATATCAGAGACTGTCCATCTTTGGCGACGTTGATTTGGACAGGATCCACGAGGCTGCTTGTCGACTTGAACCATCTGCAATCGTTGATGAGATGGTCACTCGATCCTGAATCGAGTTTGAATATTAACCGTTTTCCATTCGATCTGCTCCTCCGAGCCATAAAACTAATGGCTTTGGAGCATTCAGCTACTGTAATTGCTTCCTTGGCCTGGCAATCTTTATACAGGTGGCCCTTCTTTCCGCATTTGTAGCAGGTCCTGTTGAAAATCGATTTCGGCTTGGTTTTAAAATTCAACCGGTTTCCGGAAAACGCAGTTAAATTTTCCTCGATGGTTGTTTGGAGACGTGTTTTTTCCTTCACTTCCTGTCCTAGCAACCGTTGCTTAGCTACCTCCAGCGTTAGTTGGTCGTCATCGAGATTTTCCAACGCTGTCACCAACGGATCATATGTCTCCGGAAGGGTACCAAAGAGCATGATTACCTTATCTGCTTCGGTCAACGTTCCTCCGGCCACTTGCAATTGCCGGACCAGATCCTCATACGCCACCAGATGTGAGCGCATGGAATCACCTTCTCGCAACTTGAGGCTTCCGATCTGCTTCCTGACAAGGTTCTGTGTGGCCAGGGACTTTTTCACGAAAGTGTTTTCCAGTCCCTGCCACATTGTTCTCGCCGTCCGTTTCTCCCGAACGATTTCTAGACAGTCGTCCCCCAGAAATCCAATGATGAAGCTTCTTGCCTTCCGGTCATCCTGTGCAAATCTCCTTGCCTCTGCCAGTTCCGCTGGTGCTTCTAGTTTCAACACGTGGTCGACGCCCATCGCTTCAAGAAAGGCTCGAACACGAAAACTCCAGTTATGAAATCCGGGACCTCCGGTATATTGGGGAATACCGTGAGCCGGATTGTTCTGGGTGCCCATAACCTGTTGTAATCCGTATAAGAAAGAACAACGCAATGGATTTACAACTGAAGCTTTTATTTGGGTACTGAACTGAACAGTTTGGAGGTTTGATAAGAACTAACTTAGTAGAGGGAAGCTTGAAAAAATTACAGCTCGATTGCCCGATTGCTTAGATTCAACAGTTTTAATAGCCACCGTCCCCACTTACCCCGGTGTACCTTATCTCAGATTTGGTCCTCAATATGTTGAAATTCTATGATTTGATACTAAAATTGGTCACCTCTTCATTGTTAATTCATCACTATCGTTTTTAATTGAATGTAATTGAACAGGACGGCATTTTTTTTCATCAAAATGTATTTATCCTCATGAAAATATCGACAAAATCATAGAATTTTTTTATGCACTTTTCAAATTGTAAACTGTTACAGACACATGATAGAGGGAGCTCTTGCCCTCTATTACCCCAGAATAGTTGCTATGGCAACTGTTACTGATTTTGACTAAAGTAAGTATCGAAGCAGGCAGAGAGAAAAAATCTCAGTTTAAGGAATAACCGGAAGAAAAAACACGTGTTCTTGAAAGCAGAAAAAAAGGTTCCCCAATCGGCGGGAGGTAAAGAACCCAGACGGCCACTAGCGACCGTATTAAATATAAACCATACACTTGTATTATTCCAATATGAGTTCACAATCTATCTTAATTCATATCAATTAAAAGTTTTTCAGTACGACTTCAAGAGAATGAGTTTTCATTGATGCAAAACACCCATTTTATTAAGACTTTTTAGCTTTAAGGTCGTTTTCTAAAGGCCTTAACCTTCCAAAGTCGTTCGGGTCAATATGACCCGAAGCGCACATTCAAATCATCATAACTCTTCGAGAAAAAATCGCAAAAATTTGATTTTAAAAACCTCCCTGGGGAATCACGAAATACACAATCTGTAGTACCAGGCAACTTCCTGTGACGACCGGAAGTGCTCCCTCAAAAAAATCCGTAATTAGGCTGTTCGGGTCTATATGACCCGAGAGTTTGCGTAAGTTCTCCTGGCCGCAAATATTGACCGATTTCGATGAATTTTAATTCATTGTATAGATAATTTATTCTAGTTTCTCAATATTGAAAAATAAAGTCGAAATATTTTACGAAATCACCAGCAGCTGATTCCGAATGAAAAAAGTCCCGAAAAAGAGCTCTTTTTAGAATGCCTATAACTTGAGACAGGTTCCAAATATTGCGCTGATTTTATAATATTTGGAATTGTCAAGCATAAACCTATCCATGGATGTATAAAGTTTTGGTGGTCCAAAGGAAGTTTTGGCCGCTATTCCGGAACTTCCGGTAGAAAAAAAACTTACTTCAAAAAAGTCACCCAATTTTGGCTTTGCATTGCTGTATCTCGCTTACCAATGGATCGATTCTCTAAATTCAAATTTTAGTTTTTTTTCGTTAACTTCATTATTATTTTCGTAGAACATAGTTGGTTCCTCAAAAATCTCAGTTTTTCAGTATATGGTAATGAAACTCACATCTTTTTTGTCATTTTTCAAACTCCCCATCGTGTCGGTGGGTTTACGCGATTTTGTTAGCGTGATTTCTCTAAAATTTGAACTCAAATTGGCCACTTTTTTATACCTAGAGATCCATTAGAATCTCCTCTTTCGATTGACATACATTTTGTGTGGTGTTTTGAAAATTTGTAGCAACGTTTTTCGAATTTACTGAAAGCTGCCAGATTTCAACCAGTTTGGTCCACGTTTTCAACAGGTTGGTGTACAAATCTCGCTCCCCTCACGTAGCTGCGGGAGAAACAAATCCTTTAGCTCTCTTTTTGTCGCTCACCAAATCTACCACCCAACCCAGCAGCAGGAGGAACTGCCGTCTCGCCGCGTGGTTTGTTGATTGATTAAATTTCAGAATATTTGTTACTTGAATCATAGATTTTGTGTCTCCTGCAGTAGACACTGCTTGAAATAAAAGAAAAGAATCATGATAACATTCAAAACAAATGTATCACTGAAGAATTCTAATGATAAAATATCTAAAAAGATTCAAGAAGCTTATTTCAATTTGGTAAAATAATCTTTCTCTATTTTAAAATCAAAAGATTTACCACGCAAAGAGGCATCAGTATCAGCACAATCAATCAACAAACCACGCGGCGAGACGGCAGTTCCTCCTGCTGCTGGGTTGGGTGGTAGATTTGGCGAGCGACAAAAAGAGAGCTAAAGGATTTGTTTCTCCCGCAGCTACGTGAGGGGTGCGAGATTTGTACACCAACCTGTTGAAAACGTGGACCAAACTGGTTGAAATCTGGCAGCTTTCAGTAAATTCGAAAAACGTTGCTACAAATTTTCAAAACACCACACAAAATGTATGTCAATCGAAAGAGGAGATTCTAATGAATCTCTAGGTATAAAAAAAGTGGCCAATTTGAGTTCAAATTTTAGAGAAATCACGCTAACAAAATCGCGTAAACCCACCGACACGAGGGGGAGTTTGAAAAATGACAAAAAAGATGTGAGTTTCATTACCATATACTGAACAACTGAGATTTTTGAGGAACCAACTATGTTCTACGAAAATAATAATAAAGTTAACGAAAAAAAACTAAAATTTGAATTTAGAGAATCGATCCATTGGTAAGCGAGATACAGCAATGCAAAGCCAAAATTGGGTGACTTTTTTGAAGTAAGATTTTTTTCTACCGGAAGTTCCGGAATAGCGGCCAAAACTTCCTTTGGACCACCAAAACTTTATACATCCATGAATAGGTTTATTCTTGACAATTCCAAATATTATAAAATCAGCGCAATATTTGTGAACCTGTCTCAAGTTATAGGCATTCTAAAAAGAGCTCTTTTTCGGGACTTTTTTCATTCGGAATCAGCTGCTGGCGATTTCGTAAAATATTTCGACTTTATTTTTCAATATTGAGAAACTAGAATAAATTATCTATACAATGAATTAAAATTCATCGAAATCGGTCAATATTTGCGGCCAGGAGAACGTACGTAAACTGCAGGTCAAATTTATCAAAAATAGATTTGTACGGAAATTTTGCGAACGGCTTTGGAAGGTTAAACTTGAAAACACAATTTTTTAAGAAACATCTGGTAGCAGAAATTTGGACAATTTCAGTAGTTTTGATATTATAACCCAACCAAAAATCCGGGTCTATATGACCCTAACCGGCTATTTTTTTTGCTAGGTGACTCTGGTAACCCTATTCAAAAATCTAAAATAAGAAAGTGTTGATCTCATTTCAGGAAAACAGAAATATCCCTTCGAGAAAGCACAGTTCGGGTCATATAGACCCTAACCGCAAAGGAAGGTTAATTACCTAAATCAACTTCAATGACGACATGACATTTTGCAGGATCAGTGATGGAGTGGCTACGTTCGGCATATGTTGGTCGGTGTTAATTTTCAACCCCCTTTTCCGATATTTTTTTTTTCAAGAGACTCCAACGGGTCGAGTAGCCACGAACCAATTGATGATGAGAAATTTTGCGAATTCATACACAAATGCATCATTCTTTGACGTTTTTATCGGCTGAAGACCTTACCTTCATGGGCGTCCAGATCTGAGCAAAGCTTTCACTCCTTTCCAAACCTTTTTTCGTAAAACCATTCCCTAGTATCGTTCATAGAAAATAATTTCAACACCATGGATACACTTTCGGCCGCTTTAGTACAACAGATCCAGAAACATTGTTGTTTAACCATGTAATAATATCATCATTTATTTTTTTTAACAACATCTTACGCCGTACTCTGATTATATACAAATCAGTTACATACATTACACATGTAACTTCCCAATTTGACAGCTACAACTGCTGTTATTTTTCTCATTCTCATTATCCTTGAAATAACTTGAAGGGTATGGTGTTTGATTGAGCTTATTCTACCATCAACCTATTACACATTAGTAGGTTTCGACGAAAGAATTGAACGAACACAAAGCTATAACACTTTTTACAATAATATTCTCGTCGGGGGATCCTTCGATCCTTAATAAATTATAATGGGCTGGTTAGATTTTTTGTAGATCAATAAATAAGATATAGGAAATGGCGGATGCGTTTCAGATAGAAAAGTTTAGGTTGATAGGAGAAAGTATTTCTTTCAACAGAGATAGGGATGGTGTCTTTCATGAGAGAAACACACACACAGACAGACAGAAGAGTAACAATAGAGTCACACAAACGCACATTACCATACAACATGAGTGAACTTGGGATGAGCTGGAGTGATTAAGGTGATAACGATTGTGTTTTGTGGTGGTGGAATTTAAGCGTATTTCGGATTCGAAATTTCATTTTTTGAGGGGAGTTGTTTCATTTCTGAATGCTAGCTTCGATTTGGGCTTGGATTTGTTTGACCGCAGAACTACCACCGATGGTGGTTCCGGTCGATCGCTTCAGGTAGGAGTTGATGGACTTCATCGAGCGGTTTTCGACGGCTTCCACCGAGTCCCAGTCGACGGAAAGGCTTCGAACCTTCATGGTGTTTTTCAGGTTGTTGGTCGATTCGGTTTCCGTGTGATGGCTCATCATGCTGTGAACGCTGTTTTTGTGGACCTTCTTGACGATGAGGTCATCCTTGGGTAGGGTCGTGAAGCGGGACTCGGTGGAGATTAGTCTGTTCTGTTCGAGGTATCGCTTGGCCACGTTGTTCATCGCAACCGGAACATCTCGACTGCTCATTTGATTGACGCGGAACTTGGTTCGCTTGACGGTGGCCGTTTCTTGGGAAAGTTGTGGCTGTACGGTGGCTGAAGTCGTTTTGGGTTTCGGAGGCTTGGTCTTGCCGTCGGAGGAGGATTCTTCTTCGGTGATCTTTTTCTGTTTTACTATGGTTTTCCGAACTGTAACGGTTTTCGTGCCATCTGGGCCGATTTGGCTACTCTTGGTCGTCTTGGTGACGATCACTTTGGTACCTTCCGAGATTTGCTGAGTCTTCGACGAGCTGGTGCTGGTCGTTATTTCTTGTTGCATCTGTTGCTGGGTTTTTTCGGATGTTGTCGACGACTCTGCGATGACCCCACCGCAGGACTCGGCTGATGGCGATGATGGATCTTGAAGGTGGGAGGGTGTTTGAATTGCATTTCGATCACAAAACTTGGTGTAGTTTTCTTTAAATACGGAATCGTCGTTACAGAGGCTGATCGATTTGGGCAGGAACTTGAAGGTCGGAACCTTGAAGGTTTCGTTTGATAGGAAGTCCGGCTGCTGTGCTAGCTCGTTTAGCTTGTCCTGTGCCTTGGACGTTTTGAACTTGACTTTCGACTTGAGACTCTCGAGGTCCGAGTCCAGATCGGCAGTGCTCAGAGTTGGACTCAGGGGTGTTTGGGGCTGTGGGGATCCACTCGGGATGCTGTTGTTTTTCAGTGTACTGGTGGTGTTGTTGTTGTTGGTGGTGGTATTGTGCTGAGGGACTTGTGAAGGTTGTTGCGTGTCGTACTTTGTTGGATCCTCCTTGTTTTGGATTGTGGTAGACAGTTTTAGTAAGTCGGATAGCATTCGTAATTCATCACATACCTTCGTTTTGGATGATTTAAGCAACTCGGTGGTCGGCTCGCCTGGCCGATTACCGACAACGGACGGTCCGGGCTGAACTTGGAGTTGAAGTTGCGAATGATCTGAGAAGAATGAACGAGAATGATCAAATGGTGACGGCGCAATGACTGATGACGTTCGCTCAAAGCTTCTGTTGATGAGTTCGCTACTAGTATCACTAAAATGACTGGCAATGGCAATGGAAGTGCTAGTGCTATTGTTACTGCTATCATGATAGAAGCCATTCTTGTTGCAGTTACTGTTGTTATTGGAAACTAATTCTAGGGGTGCTAGTGCAGGTCGCAATGCAGTGACAGTTGCCGTGAAATTCTCACTGTTGTTGTTCGACTGACTTTCGTTTTGGTTAGTGCTAGTAGCGGCCACTTCCGATGATGATTGGTGGGGATTGGACGAGATCGACGAACAACAGGACGTTGTCGTGGATGATGGGGACAGTAGCAACGGTTCATCGTCGCCTGCGAAAAACGAGAAACGGAAATACCAATGGATTTTAGAGATTTTGATCTGCCAATTATCGGTTGTTGATGAATGTTTTGAATGTTGTTTTTTTTGTGATGGTGGGAAAATTTCGTTCTGCTTCGTGTGTTTCTTCAGGTTCCCGCTAGACTTGTCCTCTTCTTGTAAGCTTCAGTTCAGAGGGTTATCAGCAGATTAGTGGTGTTGTTTGCAGGGTTAGAAAGGGCCAACAGGAGCATAAAATAGAAAGAAAACATGTTAGTTCTTCTTCATTCGTTAGTCTCATCTGTTTTATTTCGCTCATAATTAACCACCTATTTGCGCACTTCTTTTAGCCATAGATTTTAAGTTTTTTTTACATTTGTACACTAGAAAGTCTACCGATATCGGTGAACTTTCTCTAAACCTTAAATGTAATAATACTAGTGAGGTTAAGATATACGCTAAACATTTGAGGGAAAGGTTTCGCAAAATTTAAAGTACACTGCTCAGTAGAAGTTAGGCTGTTCGTTCAGGTCGGGTAGTTACAGTTGCAGTTTCATTAATTCGACGATGTTGACGTCCGAGACACGTGCAAATATTCCGGGAGGATATGCAATTAATAGTAAAAAATATCAACGAATTAATACTGAAGCCTTACAAGAATGATTAAAACTGGATTAAAAACAAACACTGGCTTCATGCATTGTTGTTCAAAGCATTGGTTATTGCAAGTAACACAAACTATTCATGAAAATAAATGATTTTTTTTAAGTTTATTTATACACAGTAAATTTTTGCCTTAATTTCCAGCAAAAAAATTGCTGGAAACGTTCAGCAATCCAAATTTTTGCAAACATGATTCGTAAACCCGCGGGACAAAAAGCAGCAAAATTTTGCTGGTTTCCAGCAATTAAAGATTTGCTGTGTAGGCATGGAAAGATATCGGAATATTGTGATGTGCCAATCATGTGCTTATGAATGATTCTTATCCTGATTCTAATTTTGATTTTCACCATGTTTCTGAAAACAGTCATCATCCAGTTCCTGATCCTGGAACTGCTACTGATCTTGAGATCTTGATCTTGTGTCTGATATTGATATTGTTCTTGAAGGTTATCCTGAATCTGAAACAGGATAAGGATTATTGCAAGGATCATTGTAATAATCCTTATCCTGTCCCAGATTATGATTTTGAACTTGATTCTATACCTGGTTCTAATCCTCCGGTTGTCATACATATTCCATTCTTGATAATGATGCTTATTCTGATTCCTATTCTGTTTTAAAAAATTCTTCACAAAAAAAGTTAATTTTTTTTCGAAAAGAAACGGTAATAAAAGCTTCCATTTACACTTCAAGAACTGCATACTAACTTCATTTAAACGCCTGAATGTTGGCAACAGTAAAAGCGTCCTCAAATTATTTCGCAAAAGGTTCCAAATTTATGAAAAAAATTGGCTATTTATTCAAAGTTAAGCGCGAAACACAAATTAGCATATAAAAGCAGACAGAGCTTGAAGTAAAAAGAGCAAACTCCACTTTAAGGCTTTTTAGCAAGTATTACTCTCTGGAGCCACTACCAGAAATAATTTATCGACTCTTTTATCGGTGATTCGTACTTTGGTTGAACATTTTTTAACTTGTGCTGTATGCATATTCAGAATCTTGAAGATTAACATAGAATTTGTGAAGATTTCGTGTTGTTCACTAGAGTAGAGACGCTATTTACAGTAGAGTCCTTAAAATACTGATATCATTTCTGGCAGACTTTCAATTTTTACATGCTGCCTACTCTCATTCAGTTAACTCCCGCTGCCAAGACTGTCCTATATGTAAAAACAACGAATCGAGAAAAACGGCTTTAAATATTTTTATAAAGTTTCGTGATATTAAGATAATTGTTGTAAAATATCGTCCATTGTTTTTTTTTGCTTTTGAATGTGCTGATGCAGAGGAGAAAATAATGATGGGACAGCTTTGCGGGTATATTTCGCATGAGTATTAAATGTACCCGCGAAGCTGTCCCATGTTTGGCTATTATTTTGTCATCAATCATTTGATTCTATCTATCTATCTATCTATTTCCCTCTATCTGCGCTATATATATAAAGATAACGTAAGTTTATCATAAGAATTAAGTAGGTATAAAATAAAACAAACGTTCTATGAATTTAACAACCTGTACCTTCATCTTTTGGAAAGTTTTCCGGTCGATGATTTTTTAGAAAGACTATAAATACAAATTAAATTAATGTTGAATCAGAAACAGCAAAGCTTATTTTTTCTATTTGAAATAATGAGAAAAATTGATTCAATATGACATACGCGTGCGCTACCAGGTACGCGTATTTTGGTTCACAGATTCTATTAAAGCCCAAGCGTCAAGGAACAGAATGACAAAAACTTAAAAAAAGGCTTTGTAGCTGACTATTTTGCATGTTTTACAACGAACAATTCAATAAGCCTCATATGAAGTTTAAAATAAATCAGTATGGTGGAATTTATCCATTAGGTTAAACTTAGCCTGTGCAAGTCATAAAATTGTTATTTTTGATTTAACTGTACTGTTTTATCTAATCTAACTTTCGTTTTTTCAATGAATGCTCTTTTTGTCGCACACATTT
Source organism: Uranotaenia lowii (assembly GCF_029784155.1). Taxonomy (NCBI): domain Eukaryota; kingdom Metazoa; phylum Arthropoda; class Insecta; order Diptera; family Culicidae; genus Uranotaenia; species Uranotaenia lowii. Next base: position 430,584,600 of record NC_073692.1, read on the forward strand.
TTTTAAAAATTTGTAAAAAAAAACATTAATATTTTGGAAACAAAGTTATGAAACTTTTAAGCCTGGGTGACCAAACCATGACCATGACCATGACTGGCCTTTTGTGGCCCGGTCTTTCCGGAATAACCATGATCAATTAAATGTGTTTCTTGGTCTAAAATCCTTTGTAAAAAAATGTACCCAAATCTACACAAGCTACATTCGAACAAAAAAATCTGCGAAATCACCTCGACCTGATTGTATATAATGTAATTTTACAAAAAGGTTACCGCTTAATAAAAATTACAATTTTTATGTTCTTAAAATTGAATAATATTTTTTCACACATCATGTGTATTTTCCATCTCATTCTTCACACCATTATTGGTATGGTATGGCACACGTTCGTCGCAAAGCGTCACCCATATCAAAATATGTCCATATTCGAAAAACTTTTGGCATCAACTGGCATCAGTTTGGCGGTTCATCAAGGAGCTGAACTTCGCAGGAGACGTTTTGCTCGTGCTGTAATCTCTTCTGGAACTTCGGTTTCACCTTCATCCGACTTGAGCGATTCATCGTCTGTTAGGAGAGATGAATTGAAGTGGGGTTCTGCACCATCTTCCGGTTCCGGCACGGCTTGATCGGCTTCAGGTATAGGTCGTTGAGGCTGCGGGTTTTTAAAACCAAATCCATTCATGAAAATCGATAACGGAGAATCGGTTTTGGATTCCTCCCCTTCGGACGGACGTGTGCGAAGCTGATTGGCAAGGGACCTAATGAGATGTTGGGATTCTTGAAGCTGAACGTTGTAACTCACATTGCCAATCCGCTAGATGACCACCCCGGCTTTCCAGGACCAAGAGCTCTTGTAATGTACCTGCGCGTAAACTGTGTCACCGGGCTTGAACTGTTTGGAGATGGCACCATGTTTTCGGTTGAATGTTTTAGTTTGGCGGTTCATCACGGAGCTGGACTTCCATTGAGTTGGATTCGAAGGAAGTAGAAATGATGACATTTGAAGAGCATCTTTGAGAGTTTTTCCCCTCGATCGAATCAACTCCTTTCTTAGCATGCTTTCCGTTGAAAGTGTTGCAACTTGATTGCAAACCGATTTGAATGGAATAGACCATAGATCGAAAAGGTCTATCCATTCAATGATGATCAAGTTCAAACCGGAAACCGACGTCACGAAATACCTTGCTTGCTGGTTGTTACATCGCAGTTGAATTCGCCAAGGAGGGTTAGCGTTTGTTTTGAGGAAAAAATGGAAATATCACATGGCAAAATCTATCTGTAGTGACACTGGCTGTCCGTTGACTAGAACCAAAGCAAATTTCCCCTTTTTCGAACATCCCTTTGGATTCGGCGTTGGAACGCTTCTTCCTTCTGGAGCGCTTCTTGTCATCGGTGTGGTGAAGGATTGTGCTCGAGATGTTGACGGTGCTTTTGTGATTGCAAGAACAGGAACCTTCCTTGTGGCCGGTGCGGTTACAATTCTGGCAAAGCTGGTTGTTGAATGATGGGCACTCTTTCACAAAGTGCATTTGACCGCACTGCTAGCACGGTGACTTGGGTAGTTTCGGAGAATTTTGCTGCGACGCGCTCGTTGCACTTTTCATGTTTCTGACGTCTTAAAATTACTTTTATTTCGATCTGATTTATATTAATGCCGTTTTCGTTTTTCTCCACTGGCGCGGGGCAAAACTGTCTCAGAATAAACAAACAGAATCGTCACCCGGGACGATGCAAATATATGGTTGCTATAGTCAACCTTATGCTGACCCCCAACACTGACAACTTTTACGGGTTGCAACCGCCTGCTTGAGGTTCAAACCTCGGGCAAAACTAGTGGACTTCTCAATTAATAAACGAACACAATAACAGCAGTTAGGGCAAAACTCGTGGATAACTAGGTTGCCACTGGCAATAAACGAAAACACTATAAGACTGACATAGAAATGACTAAATTTTCACTCCATTGCTTGATGTCAAAGTCATGGATTGCCTCGATAACAGGGGGGTGACAATCTGGTTCTTCTTGCGAACAAGAATCTTTTTCTTTTTTTCTATCCATCGGGAGAAACCTTTATGGTGTTTTCCTCTTAAACCAGTACAGAGTTGAAAAAGTCAAAATTTCAACCAATGAGGAACCAGAATGATGATTGTGTTAGTGTGCAATCATTCATAATTCTCTAGGTTTTGACATCTAGTCCGGTTCCTTGACAGCAAAATGTCAGGTTTGTTATGGGCCCACAAAATCGTGGGCCCGTAATTTTGATGGTTGTCAAAATCAATGACAAAGGATAGGGCTGTCACCCCCCTGCTCGATAATCTTTAAGTTTTCATGATTGCTTCGATGTATCACTCTGTATTGTTGTTTTGGTTTTTCGAAGTTAGACGTATTAAGCCTAGTCCACACTAGGAGACGAATCGTCTCGAGACGGTCTCAGCGTCTCCCATTTTCTTCGAGAGACACTGAGACCGTCTCAGGTTTCCAACAACAACAATGACAGTATAAACTGTCATTTTGTGGAGCAACCTAAAATTTCTCTGTTTATACGGGAAGAATTGCGTGAAAATTACCACAGTGAGAAATACTAGCATGTCAAGTTTAAAAGATTTTGCGGGCTATGGAATTTCATTGATGGAGATTTCTGTAGATATGTGGAATCAACTTATTTTCAGTTTTTGAAAAATGTCACTCAATTTTCTTTTTAAAAATTATATGAACAAATACGCTCGCAGAAAAATGTAGAACTATAATCCAGTGCAGAAGGTTGAAATTGAATTTGGTAGAACAAACGTGAAACAAAAAAAAATGGTATGTTTTTTTATGATTCTAAACAATCTGATAGCAAATGGAAATGCATGCTTTAACATGCACGAAATGTACATCAAACTTATGACATCAGAGCTAGTAAAAAGTTGGATTCAAAAGTATGAAAATGACGAAAATCGTTATTTTGAACATAAGTGAAATGAATTAATGAATTCTATGATACTGTTACTGGAGCTTATTCTGCGACGCGAGTGACGTGACTCACAAAATTTCATATCGTTTTGCGGGCTTAAATAGCCTTTCTAGCCTCAAAATTTACATTCGGATGAGCTGATATTGATCTTCAGAACTCAGCAATGTACAAATTTCATTTCTGGAGCATTTTCTGGAGTCAGGACGAAAAAGTGAAATTTCGTGAGTCACGTCACTCGAGTCGCAGAATAAGCCCTACTATTTCAGTGCTGCACAAAAACACGCAGTTAACACATCTCATGTTCATGTTTTTCTCAACGAAAAAGCCTATTTACAGCAGCTCACATCTTTTGGTCAGCAGTCGAAGTTTGTTCTACGTTTCAGGGATAAGTCTTAACCAACAAAGGCAAATGGAGATCCCGAACGCACTCCCGATCTGTTTTGGAGGGAAAATAAAAAAGAACGGCAAAACAAACAAGTCGAAACGATAAAAAATCTGGTAATCTTGTCAGTTTTGTTGAAACAAGTCAAAAACTCCGGATTAGCTGCTCTGTGTTTAGTTAAGTAGTTGGTCTTCATTGTGGTCAGAAATTTTTTTGGGGTTTACGTTTAACGTGTTCTGGATCAATGATTTTGGGAGTATATACAGGGTTCTAGTTATTTCTGGTTTAGTTTTGGCTGAAGCGGCGGCGCAGGCAATTTCGAAAAAGCTTCGGATTTTGTTGAACCATTTTTTGTTTTGTTGTTTAAACTTTGTTCTAAATTTCATGTTGAAATCGACTGTTTTTGTAGGCGTGTAGGAAAACTGTACAAGACCACCTACCTCTAGCCAAACTGCCCCTCCGCCCATTGGCATCCTGCACCGAGGGTCTCCGGATTATGACGGTGTCTCCACTCGGGGCGATCACATTTTCCGTGGCCTGTTCAAACGCGTAGCGATTGTTGGGCGTTTCGTTCCACTTGCTCACCAGATCTTTGAGATTTTCCTTGTTGAGTTCGCTTTCAGTCTAAAATAGTGTATTGAAGAACTTTATATCAGAAATCCATCGATTATACTTAAGACAAAGAACCTTGTTGGTGTTTGTTTCTAATAGAATTGGTTTGGTCGTGGGAGTATCCAGCAGGATCGGTGTGAAAATTGGGCTGTTCGATGGTCGATTCGTAGGATAATACTGTGGTTTCCGTTTGATCCATTTGTGTTTGAGTGCTTCTTCGGCTGTTAATCGTTCCCTAGGAAATGAAATATAAAAAAAAACTTTTGAGAATTTTCTTTCAACATGAAGTTTTTGCTAAGATCTTACTTTTGATCTTTGACCAAGCAGCGGTTGATGAAGTCGATCGCGTCCTCCGAAACGGTGTCAAATGCCTCATCGAGAAAGTCATACCGACCTATCGTAATGTTGCCCATTGTTTGGATATCATCTTCACCAGCAAAGGGAGACAATCCGGAAACGCTGTTTCGAATTTAAGAAAATCACCTTAATATGTGTCTTTTCAAGTCATACAACAGCAACTCAACTTACAGTACATATGCTATAACACCCACGCTCCACATGTCTGTCGCAAAAGAGATCGCTTCGAAATTAACCACTTCCGGTGCGACAAATTCCGGCGTACCGAACAGCACCTGAAGTTTGTTATCCGGATCGTACTCGCGTGCCAACCCAAAATCAATGATCTTAATTCGATTCCCGCTTTCCGTGATGCACAGAATGTTCTCCGGCTTGAGATCAAGATGGACAATATTGTTTCCATGAATGTAGGCCATCGCATCGCAGATCTGCCGCATAAAAATGGAACAAGCTTTTTCCGTCAAAATAAATTTCTCCTCCAGCACCCGATCGAACAACTCGCCACCTTCCACTCTATTTGACAGGAGAAAAAGAAAACCCGACAACAGCCGGTGTCATTTGTTTGACTTCAGCTTGTTTTCATAAACTTAAACCCACGACTTAACGAAAAACCGAAAACTCACAATTCCATCACCATCCAAATGGTGCGATCGTACTCGTAGGCCGCGTACAGCTGGGCGATCTTCGGGTGGTGCAGAATGTTCATCATCTGCACCTCGCGGTCCACATTTCGCCGATCGCCCTTCTTCTGGATCTGGATGAACTTGGCCGCGAACCGGGTGGCGGTGGATTTTTCCTTGCAGATGTGCACCACGCCGAATTTTCCTCTGCCGGGGGAAAAAGATAAAGAAAAAAAAATTGAGCACATCAATCACTAGTTGGGTGAATGAACTTCAAAAGTTAATTAAGCCAAATTCTTTACACTATGTAAGTCAATTAAAAGAATTTCGACCAAGTCTCGTGTTCTGGCAGAAATCCATTCGTGAAAAACGATTGATTCGTTATCTAAGTATTGGAAGTTTTTAGTTCATGAAAATTTACATTCTAAATTTACATTTTAGAATGGAACCAAAAGTTTAAAATTATACATATGGGAAAATGTGGAATAATACTTTGAATCAAATTATATTCAATACCAAAACTCGAATGAAAAAAATACCAAAAATGACAAAAACTGAATGAAAAAATTTACAAAAATGATAAAAATGATAAAAATGACAAAAATTAATAAAACGACAAAATAACAAAAATGACAAAAATGACAAAAATGACAAGAATGACAAGAATGACAAAAATGACAAAAATGACAAAAATGACAAAAATGACAAAAATGACAAAAATGACAAAAATGACAAAAATGACAAAAATGACAAAAATGACAAAAATGACAAAAATGACAAAAATGACAAAAATGACAAAAATGACAAAAATGACAAAAATGACAAAAATGACAAAAATGACAAAAATGACAAAAATGACAAAAATGACAAAAATGACAAAAATGACAAAAATGACAAAAATGACAAAAATGACAAAAATGACAGAAATGACAAAAATGACAAAAATGATAAAAATGACAAAAATGACAAAATTTTGAAATTCTGTCATTTTTTTCTTTTTTTTCCATTTTTGTCTTTCGGTTATTTTTGTTTGTGTCATTATTTGATTTGATATTGAAACATTCCATATAAAGCCACCGTTGTCGTTGACATCCCAGAAAGTTGAATTTCGGCCAAAAATGTTTTTTTTCGAGAAAATACCATCTCGGTACTGGGTGTTGAGTGTTAATCTTAAGTTGTCCAGGTTTATTCAGTCTATAAAGCCTAAATTGGTCAAGAAGATGTATGTCTTTATGCATTTTTATGACGTTTAGTTTGAAAATTTATGTTTCTATTTTTCCGATTTCGTTTGGTCCACCCTAGGTGTTTTAGAGGGTAAAAAATCGAATCTTTGAGCACTTTGGGGCACTCCTAAATCCAGGGCTGGAAAACAAAAAAAAATGAAATAAAAAGTCAAATGTCAAATTGGTCTGATTAAATCACCGATCAGTGAGTAACAATTTTTGTTTTTTGAAAAAAACACCATTATAAAAACTTTTTTTAAGTTTTTAATTAAGTTTTGAATTGAACAGGTTTGCAAATTTGATCAAACTGAGAATGCCTTATACATAAAACAATAGTTTTGTTGATTTCGTTTGGTTCGGGCATAAATATTTATTTTAGGCTTTATTCCGTTCGAAAAGTCGTAGCAATCAAGATTTTGATCATGTCATGACTAAGACATTGTAATCGAATGTCGCTGACCAAAATTTAGTATCGCATGACATAGACATGCAAAACAGTATCAAAGTCGACTGAAATTTGATGTCTGACACTGACCTTTCGCAGCTCTGTCTTACACGACTACAACTCTTTTCGAAAACTGCTCAGTTTTTTGTCGAAAAGTTAAAAAAAAATGCTGCAAAAATTCTGCAGCGAACTTCTATTTTCCTCACCCAGCCATAAATCAAGTTCGATTCAGCTCCTGTTAAAAAAAATACACTGTACACAACAAAAATTTCTTTTTAGTCTACGCAACCTAAACGCGAGTGATCTAATTTTTCACCAGTTTCAAATCAGATGTCATTTTAAACTTTTTTTATTCTATTTTTGGTTTGTTGGTATTAAACTAATTTTGTATGATGTAAATTATGTAAGTTTACACGCCCTGATCTAAAAAATATTTCCCAATATACATAAAATTACACCGAAAACAATGTAAAACATGGCAGATCCCTTTTTATCTTGTTTTCGCGTCGTAAGATATTTTGACTCGAGATTATGGTTCATTGTGCGCATAGCAGAAAAATTTTCTTTCGCAGTTAATGTTGTATAGCCCCCCGGACAAAATCTCTCAGTTAGATGAACAGAAAAGTGGTTGGTTGGATAATTGAAATGAAAAAAAGTGGAACTTCAAAATTCTCTTTCGATTGCAGGAACGGTAAATTATTGCAGTTACAAGGAACAAAAATCAAATCAAAGTCGAATTTTCTGGTTTTGAGAGCACCTGAATCCGTGGTCCAAACAGCCCAAATTCCGACCAAAGCAACTAGTTTATTATAGTAGTATTACACCAGTTTCAACCCCCCTTTTTTGATCTGGTAAAGGGATTGGTTCAAAACTGAGCAGATTTGGATCCAACTTTACGTAGTTCTAAACCATTTGTCAGTTAATGGAACACGAATGGGGTTGCCATTTTTTTCACTGCATTGGATCTAATTTTGTTGGTCCAATTCTTGTATAAATTAGACCCAAGAATAGACCACGGATACAGGTGCTCTTAGCATACGAAAAAAAAATACCGTAAACAGGGGGAACTTTGATCACGTTTTTCATTTATTTTTGAATATTTTAGAAGGGGTTGCTTTTTTGTAGAGATGTACCGAATATTCGGTTGGCCGAATATTCGACGCCGAACATCACCCAAAAACCGTTAAGCCGAATATTCGGCTCACCGAATAGTTGAGCAAAATATTCGGCTGAATAGGCCGAATATTAACTTTTCAAATTTAAACAATAACATTATTGTCAATTTTTTTTTTAATAATTTGGATAATTTATAGAAAAGCCAAAAGTAATGTTGTAAAAGCTACACAATCATCAAAAACTTATGGTTTTAGTTAAGCACCTTAGGTGTATCTGTGTATCTTTCACTGTAGATCGTACAGAAGAATGCTCTTGAAATATCCAGACTTGCCCATAAATCCAATACGGAATTCAAAATTATTCAAATCTGGCCGGGATGCCCAGATATTGGTCAAAACCTCCTGGATTTTGCCCGGCTTTATTGAAATAATTTTCTAAATCAAATAAAAAATTTTGATTTCTCTTTGAAATTTTCAAGATTTTGTGTTTAAAAACGATTTTTAAACAATTTCAAATGAACATAAATGTTTGTTTAATTCTTAGATACGATTTTTATACTGCTGATGCGTTTTAATGAAAACATATAATTTCAAGTTATTTTCTTTCACTTTCATATTGTATGTTTTTTCCTTGATTTTGTTCAGATTTGCCCGTTTTTTTTTCAAATTTATCATAAAATTGTCCTTATTTACCCAACCGTGTGGTTGAATGTATGGCATGCATAAGGTTAAAGCACAGACTGATAAAAAACATCGTACTTTTTAACAATTATTTTGAAGAAATCTTGCTCGAATACCTCTCTCATCTAATTAGATATCAAAGTAATTTAAAATTGCTTGGCACTAGTTTCGACGTGTTTTTTCCCAGATTTCAGAGGAACCCATCACTTTGGTGATAAACGCCCTTGAAGCGACAAGTCATCTGATGTCCTTTCAGTTATTGATAAAATTTTTCAAGTCAGAGAGACCCCTACTTGAAAAAGATCTTGTAATACATCATCTGGTTGAAAATAGTCGAATTAAAAAACATGAGGGGCATTAAGATGGAAGAAATAGAAAGAAATTAAAATAATCGCTTTTGTATTTTTATTAAAAATTCAACAGTATATTCGACCGAATATTCGGATGGACAATGTTGCTGCATACATGTAGGGGTAAAAATTATAAACATTTCTCAATTTTTTTGGCCCCAAAAACAAATGAAATTTTGCCTTCATGTAATTCCCCAGGTTCTCGCCATGTTCCCATGTTCTTTTTTACTTCAAATTTAACCATGTGATATGGTTTTAGCTATTTTGACTATACGGGCTTTCTCATGGAAAATCAACGTTTTTTTCAATATCCAAAAATTATCACCAAATGACCATAAAAATAACTCTTAAACTAAACCTAAAAGTTCAATTTTCACATAAAACAACCCATTTGCTCCTAAATGCCTCAATTTGATCAGGAGAGATGTTTGTTTGTGAGCCTTCGAAAAACCAGATATTTTGAGATTTTCAAATTACATTTTAAATAATATAAAAAAAACTTCTAATACAAACCAAATTTAGCTTATTCGTAACTCAATATAGGCTTTCAAACGTAGTAAACGTTTTTCAGATATTTTTACTTTTTACTTAGTTAATGATGATTATCTGCAAAAATTTCATGTTGATCACCCAGGTGATCAAAGTTTCCCCAGTTTACGGTACCTACGGGCAGCGCACAGTGGTACGAAAGGGCTGAAAGCGGAACTTTTTTCCTAGTGCATTTGTCTTTCATTTTATCTCTGGCTTCAGAAAATTTTTCGCGTGAGCTTTCATTACGTCGTATAAACGTAACGGCTGTTTAGACCACGGATAAAGGTACTCTAAGAGCACCTGTATCCGTGGTCTATTCTTTGATCTAATTTATACAAGAATCGAACCAACGAAATTAGAGAAAATCCATTGAAAAAAACTGGCAACCCCACTCATGTTCCATTAACTGTCGAGCTGTTTAGAACTCCGTCAAATTGGGTCCAAATCTCATCAGTTCTGGATCAATCCTTATACCAGTTCTATAAAAAAAAAGTTGAGTTGAAACTGGTCTAATGGACCACCAGTGTGGTTGCTTTGGTCGGAATTTGGTTCTAACCCAAACTGGCCAAAACATGGAAAATTTGTGGAGTTTCGGTGGAGTTGGTGCGACCGAGGTTATTTTCGCGACCCAAGTTTCCGGTGTTTTGGCTATTTGGCTTTAGAGGAATGGATTCGATTCCAAATAGTCCCTTTCTTTCAATGGAACACCTTATCAGGCTGCTCAGACTTCTGCATTATTTGAACCGAAGATGAAGGAAAAAAACATTTACGGATGTTACATTTCTTGGACCCAAGTTCAAAGCTAATTTCTTTTTTTCTGCTCTTCTTTTTATCGCATTCTAGGATAGTATTTCATGGTATCTCACACACGGAGTATTGTCTGTTAAAAACAGATTTTAAAATTTGAAATGAAATTTATTAGATGTTTTAGATTTAATAACCACATTATCGCAAGCCCGGATTCAACCCGGATTTATTCAGTTTATTTGGAAATCAAGCAAAAACTCATTGTTATTGTTATTTTTAAACTTGCGTTCGAAAACGATTTTTTTATAGAAATTGTATCAAAACCAATATGATTTGTTTGTTTCAAAGCCTAAAATAAGATTTTAATCCTGTTGATGTGTTTTGATGAAAATATGTTTGAAGTATTTTTCTTCTCGATTTTTGTTGAGTAATTCTAAGTTAGATATTTTATTTTATGGCAATACTTTGATAGAATTGGTTTTGCGCATCATACTCCAAGATTAAATTTGTAATTTTATTGAATAAATTTTATAAATAGATTAAGAATGTGGCCGATGTGCACCTAATCGCACTAGGAATCGGCCTTGAAAGCTGATGATAGAAACTTTAATAGAAACTTAGAAATTTGAGGAGCATTGCAGCATACGTTTTAAGTGGCCACGTTGCTTACCAAGGTGACATTCCATGCCACATTGTCTTGACCCTCAATAGCCCAACGTGAGATTTGTGGAGAGATGGTGTACAGCCGGTCTCCAATAAAAACAAATTATTACAGGGGCTGCACTTCATCTCCGCTACCGACTTCACGGACTTGGCCGGCGTCGTTGTTGATTTTTTCAAAGTAGGAGATTCTCAAAACTGTACAGTGAGATTGTGCTGCTTTCCAGCACACTTTCATTTCGTTCATTGTGCAATTTTGATTACCTCGAATCAATCACGGAGTTTAACCATTATGCTTTTTGTTTAGAACTGCGTGAAATTGAGTTCAAATCTTCCCGTTTCCCTTACTTAACACATTATTTTTTTTATTTATTTGAGTGATTTCTATACTTTTTTACAGAAGGTTACAAAGAAATTCTTTCGAAATTTTCAAGGTTCATAAGAGCAAAAAAGGGCCACTAATTCAGTTCGGAAAATTGAAAAATAAAGAAAGCGTTAAAAGAGTGCCTAATATACTATATATAATCAATATCTTGAGATTTAATTAACAAAAACTGTTTGAAACGCTCACATTGAAAAAAGGCCTAGGAGAAAGTGTACCTAAATGCGCATATTGAGTAACATGTGCATACAACCGATTGACGAAATGGCTGATCGATGAACATTTCTAACCAGTGCAGTTTGAAGGTATTCCGCTATTGACACATGGCATGAAAAAAAATTAATGTTCTTCAAAGTCAAAAAAATTAAACAAATCGAACAAGATTTTTAACAGTTTTATTAAAATATATTTAACTTTAATAGTAGTGCGTACAAAATCTGTAAACAAAAATGTTAATGGATTTTTTTTTCAAATTCATCTGGAAATCAGAAATCCTACAAATTGAAACTTTTAGCAAAGTTATAAATGATAAAATATCGGAATCAGAGACAGGTTTGGAATGCCAATATCAGACAGGTAAGATGCCTTTATCAAGAAAAAACAGATTAGCCAAATAAATTTTGACTTTTTCATTCTTTTTTTTTTGTTTCGATTATAGTCGTTTTACCATCTTTATGGCATTCGCGACTTTATCAACGTTGCAGTTGGCGGACGGTTATTGAAAAACTTATCCGGTACAACTGTGTTCGATGTTTACTCTTGGGCTCGAACTCACGGACATCGGCTCAAGAAGCAACTGACTTGCCAACTGAGCTATATCGCAAGCCCTGACTTTTTCATTGAAACATTAAAACTACGCTCTAATTACAATCCTGATGTGAAAATAGAAGAGCTGATAAAAATATGATATAAACAAAATATTACCATGAAATATGGCCATATGGCATCCTTGACTATGTTTTATTCAAAAAAGCGTATGCTTAACATCAGTTTCTTACTTAAATTTTACGAAAATATTGCATGTGGAACTGAAATATAGCTAAAAACATAAATATGCGCATTTAGCCCGCCCGGTTTCGGAAATCAAGTATTTTGACTACTTTAATTGTAAAATCATTTTCTCAAACACTGTAAGAAATTTTAACAGAAAAGCGTGTTCTAGCGTATATGAAACAGAAGTCCGCTTATGTGCGTATAGTTTTCAGGCTCCTATCTATTGAATTATGGGAGAAAATGAGTATTCTCCTTAGTATGCGCATTTGCGTATAAAGCCCGTCTCTCCCATACTTGTTTATTTAAGTTTTTTTGTCTTAAAGTCTGAAAAAGATTGGCAATTAGAAAATTTAAACAAAATCTGGACCAAACATTTTAAACCTAAGTTCAATAGCCGTGTCATTGAGTTTAGAAATGGATTTTCACAAATGAAACATGTCTTGACAAATTGCCCAAGGTTTTTCCTAGCTCTTGAACTATTTCTTCATTCAGTGTTCGGCATCGCTAACTGAAAAATTAGTGCCGCTTATTAAATCGCTAACTCATACAAAGTTAGCGATCGCTCATTAAATACGCTAAATGTGTCAAAAAAGTTATCGCTTTAAGCTTAAAGCGCTAATCGCTAACTGTTTACCAACATTACGACCGGAACAAATATCAAATGTTTCATTAGTCACGCACTTTCCCCTTTCGATTTTTCCAACTCCTCAAGGAGGAATTGTTGAAGTTTCAAGTATTTGATTTAAAATTAAATAAATTGATCGTTTTTTCATCAAATTATATGAGCAAAACCAAAACTGTCAAAGATAGGAGTTTTAACGAGTCTCTGTGTTCTATAAATTAAAACACACGATTTTCAAACAATTAAAGAAAGAGCAAAAGAACAGAATATGGAAAATGGGAACTATATCTCTCTTTTTTAATGTAAATTTTGGTTAAAAATTTACTAGATTCATTGGTTTTGTGCAAAGTAGATAGTATGCAATTTTGTTGCAAATAATCTTCTGTGCAATTATTTTTTTTTGTTTTGGCATTATTTTACATAACCCTCATTTAAAATCTTTAACCTGTTTTCCTCTTTTTCACATTTGCAGGAGCATTGTCAAACGTGAACATTTATACAATTTCTATTTAAACTTAGAACGAAAGCTACAATAGTGATTTTATCTTATTTTTATATGAACTGATTTGTAAAATCTCTTAAAAAACTATATTGTAAAAAGTAAATAGTTCAACCACTTGAATACAAATGCTAATGGAGAGATGTTGAAAATAGTTTTATATTGTTTAACACCTATTATTGTTATCTTCTTCTGTAAAAGTTGCTAAGAAAAGTGCTTAAAGAGAGAAAAATTACACTAAATACATCTTTTCTCTAACTCTAGTACGCATTTCTCCAATGAATCCAACTAAGCAATTAGAATGATGCACAATGTTACTTAGACTTGATTAATGTTTATTCTATCACTAAGAATTCGAGAGATTGATACAGATATATGGGAGTTAGCGATCTTCAATTAGCGGAACCAAAAAATAGCGGAACTTTTCAATTCGCTAAATCAATCCAAACTTAGCGGCAAAATTAAACCGCTAACAAAAAGTTAGCGGACTAACTAGCGATTAGCGCTTTTGTGCCGAACACTGCTTTCATTTCTTTTAAATTGAAATCGTTTTAATCCAACAGAAGGAACCATATGGGAATGGGAGTCAGATGTATAGTTGATAGCTTTCAAAGGGACAACAAAAATCTAACATTGTTGCTAGCCCCTGAAGAAAAGTGTGTTCCCAATTACGGGGCACGTGATGCCCACAGGCCGGTCGTCTTTAAGGTCATCTTTCAGTTCTTTCGTGAATTTCTTCTGAGCACTGCATTCGTAAGCTCATAAGTTATTGGCGGTGACTTTCGTTGCAGCGACCATTTTGCAGAACACGTGACCGGAGAAATCGATACAATACAAAAAAAAACTAACTAATCCGTCAGCAAGTGCCATTGTTCTACTAATTGTAGGGCGCAAAACCAAAAAAAAAAAACAACAAAATTTTCTCACCTGCCAATTTCGGTGCTCAGGTCGAAAAACTGTTTGGGGTCGACGCCACGCTGTATCTCCACCTCACGATAAGGAAATGACGGGGGCGCATCTGCAAAAAAAAGAAAAACAAAAAGATAGTTTGTAATTAATGAACGCCGTCTCTGAGTGATGATCAACATGTGTGTTGTTTGCCGTCGGTTGTGTTTCGCCTCGCCTCTTAAAATGCGCGTCACTACTTAGTTTGCGAAATCCGAAAATCTCAAATCAGGCAGAAGAATCCGCCTTTTACAAACACCCCACAACCAACGGGGGGTGGACACGCGAGGTGGTTCAATTAAATAAACCAAATTTCGGCTCAACCATCGACATGGGGTGGGGTTTTGTATAGAGATTCATTCCTTGCTCTTACCCACCGCCCAAAGAAACCTTCCCGAGAACACCGGAACCCATTCATCGGATCCGAACCGGAAGGGCAGCGAGTTTTCTTGACCGTCAAAATAGCTGATACGTGTTTCTAGGTTTTTTTTGTTCAAATCTTTATCTGATTCATAGAATAAAAGAGAGAGTTTTGGGGAGGCTGGGAGGCTGATCCATCGGACGACCCCTCGGTTTGAGGAAAAGACAAAATTCGATGGGTGGTTGCCAAAAAACATCGAATTGCTTATTCAGTGCTGATCTAAAGCTCGGTTAGACATCTGCTTTCGAAAAAACAGTCGAATGCGCCTTGCAAGTTTACTCAGAAAAAACAAAAAAAAAACAAAATAAATAAACACACAGAAATAGGTTCTATCGCTGCACATGCACTCTGTGAAGTGAATTTTTGGCAAATGGATCTATATTTGGGACAGATTTATTGGCTTCTTCAATAGACATGTTGTTGACGCTGACAATTAGATTCCTTAATGTGTACAAATATTAATGATCCAGAAAGGTTTGTTGAGAGTCGGTTCATGAGAGTACATTCGGGGGTACATAACTATATTTCGTATGGTAACAGGCAAAAAATGACCCTGTCCAAGGATAATCATTTGTCATATTGTGGTTTATATTTATCAGATGTAGGAACCTTCGTTGAAATATTTTTATTACTAGCAAAGCAACCAATCGAACCGAGAAAAAATTGTTTTAAAAATAAAGTCGTAGTTTTACATCAAACCAGTAAAACAATCATAAATTAGTTTTCGCTTTGGACTATAGATGTACCGAATACCGCCGAAAAACCGTTAAGCCGAATATTCGGCTCACCGAATAGTTAAGCTAGGTATTCGGCCGAATACGCCGAATAGGCCGAATAGTTATTTTAAAAAAAATTATACAAAAACAGGCTTCTCAAATTTTCAACTGATGTTGGATAATTTATGAAATATCCAAAAATAATGTTGAAAAGCTTTCAAAATCATCAAAACTTATGATTTTAGTTAAGCATTTTAGATGCATCCGTGTATTTTTCACTGTAGATAGCTTTATACTTTGATTATCGTTTATTATAAATCTATTTGATATATCCAGGCTTGCCCATAAACCAAATAAATAATTCGAGAAAAGCCAAAAGTCGGAATGGACAAATATTTTTTAAAATTTTCCGGATTTTACCCAGGATTATGATGATTTTTTGCTAAATAAAATTAAAAAAAAATCAAATATGTATTTTTTTTGAAGTTTTTTAAATTTTCTGTTACAAAACAATTATAAGAGTAAATTTATTCATTAGATACTATTTGAACACTGCTGTTGTAATTCGATGAAAACATAAAATTTCAAGTAATTTAATTTCTTTTTCGTACTGTATGTTTGAGAATAATGCTTGGTCTCGGTTCAGATTTTCCCTTTTTTTTAAGTTTTTCAAAAAATCGTTCAGACCCGGCAGTGTGGATACGTGTCGTAGAAAGTATTGTATGCTGAAAATTAAAGATCATCGTTCTTTTTGGCAACTAGTTTGATGACATCTAGCAAAAATTAGAAATTCATCTAATTCGATATTAAATAAGCGATTTCAAATATCTTAACACCTGTTTTTACATGTTTTGTCCCAGATTTCATTGGAATCCAATCTCTTTTGTGATAAACGTCCTAGAAGCGATAAGTCATCTGATGTCCTTTCAGCTAATGGTGAAATTTTGAAAATTAAAGAAAACTCTACTTTAAAAAGATGTAATACATCTGGTTGGATATAATCGACTTGAAAACATGAGGGGCATGAGAAAGGCAGAAATAGAAGATTGCTATTGGAAATAGCAGTAGAAAGAGTAGTATTTCTATAGAAAACTCAACAGAATATTCGACCGAATATTCGGCCGAATATTCGGCCGAATATTCGTTTGGCCGAATAGTTGAAACGGTCAATATTCGGTATTCAGCCGTTCGCCGAATACCACTATTCGGTACATCTCTACTTTGGACCCTTATCGAAATAAAACATAATTATCTTAAAATAGTAAAAAAACATCCATTTAAAAGAAATTCTGAACTACATTTCTAAAAAAGTAGACCTTTCCAAAATAAATTGTAAAAGATCCTACTACGACAATATTCAAATTCAAAATTATATAAAAAAGTCAACTTTATACTCGGAAGATCACAAAACAAATCTGAAATTAACCTGAGAGCTGGTAACTCCTTTCTAGAAAATCAACATGAAGTATGTAAGACCTTCAACAATCATTTCACCAGTATCGGAAAATCTCTCGCGGACAATATTACCGTAGACTCAAGTTCTAACACCTACAGGTATATTGACTGGATTTCTAACTCTTTGTTTTCGCGGCCTGCGTCAGTGAATTAGGTCACTTTAGCAATCGAATTGTTGAATAACAAAAAAAGCAGAGGCCATGACAATATCTCATCACAGGTACTTAAACATCATAGTATAAATTTCGCAAAAATTTTCTCGGAATGCTTCAACAAGAGTTTAGAGACAGGAACCTACCCTGAATGTCTCAATACAGCTAGAGTTATTCCAATGTTTAAATCTGAAGATACTCTACCGGAGAAAAACTACCGTCCCATATCAACTTTGAGCATTTTTAGTAAGGTTTTCAAAAAGCTTTTAATAACCAGAATGAACAGCTTTCTAAACAAAAATAACGTTTTCTACAATCTTCAATATGGGTTTAAATCTGGAACAAGTACGCTTACAGCCATCTGCGAATTGCTGGATTCTATAATTGAAAAAATAGATGCCAAAAAATCGTGGGTGGACGTTTTCTAGGCCTTCAACACTCCTAATCATGCTATATTACTGAAAAATTGGAGTGTTATGACATAAAAGGCCTAGCCAACAATCTTATACGCAGCTACTTGGCTAACAGGAATCAATTTGTCATCTTGGGTGAGGCAAAGAGATCGCTAGAGAGCTTGGAAGTTGGTGTCCCACAAGGCAGCAATATAGGACCTTTACTGTTTCTACTATACATCAATGATCTTAGCAAATTACCGCTGCGTGATAAACCTCGTGCTGATTATACAGCCTTATTCTATCCTGAAAACTGTCCTAATGCTGTTATAACCAACATGGAAGAAGATTGAAACTCCATCACAAATATTTTTCAGCTAACTTCCTGACCCTTAATCTTGCTAAAACGAAGTAGTGAAGTGAAGTGATTTTCACTCTCCCAGGAAAAACATCGAACTCAATTGCGATCTCAAACTATCCAATACAACTATAGAGAAGGTTACCAACTTCAAGTGTCTAGGAATAATTCTAGACGAAACTCTATCATGGTTCTGCCACATTGATTAACTACAAAAAAAAAATTTCATCCCTGAGCGGAGTTTTATGGGAGGTGCAAGGTTAAGTTACGCGTCATATTTTACTTAATTTTTATTTTGCTTTTGTACACTCCCGTTTGTACTAGGGTAAGAACACTTTATATTGAACACCATCTTTTGGATTCAACACATTTGTGGCCAATAAATTAATAACGAAAGGTTTTTTTTTGATAAAATTTTGATAGCGTAGCTTAAGCTTATTTCTCTGCTTTGAATCGATATTTTTTTTTTTCGCGGGAATATGTTTTGAAATTATTATTTAAGCCTTTTTATTCAAAATTACTTTTGTCCAAATGACTAAACACAATGATTCAAATATTGAACAGGCAATGTTCTAATTATTTAACACATAAACATTGGAAATCATTGCATATATTTAGGGGTATTTCGCTTGATAGTATGCCTTGGAGGGGCGATTTTGGTTGAGCTAGCAACCAAGAAACAGTTTGTTTACATTTCCAAACACCAACCGATGTTTGTTCAATAACTGTGTCGTGTTCCGCGTCTGTTCTGTCTCTTATCACTGATGATCAGGACACCTGTTAAGGAACAAACATCCAAAGCAAGCGTCAACACTAGAATGACCAGCTTAGCCAAGCTGCTTTCAAATGTGGTGTCATTTTTCTCTTTTTTAGAATGCTCTCTTTTCTTCCTTACCGTCTTCATAATTATTTCTCAATTTACATGAATATAAGGCATTTCCCCACTTGTCAGACGAACAGCTGATTTCTCATGTTTACTTTTTCTCGGCATATCGTGGTAGGGTAAGCATAACAACAACATTACGCATGTTCAATGACCAGATAGTAACGAAATAAAATTGGCAATGCAGTTGTAGTGGTTTTGCAAGCGCACCCAAGTAACCATAAGCACTAAAGCTTTGCATTTTTATAGCTTTACACCAGCATTCAAAGGCTAAATTACACTATATCAGCACATCAAGTGCAATTTTGCATTACAACAGCCCTTCGAGTGCTATGCTGCATCATGTTAGAATTATACCACTCTTTTAAAATGCAACTTGCATTCTATCAGCTTTGCACAATGCTTTTGAAATGCAACATTGCTCTAAATCAGAATAATAAATGCTATATTTTCTAAGCATTAAATTGGCATCACACATGCTTGCTTTAATGCGTTTAAGCACTATGTAAGCACTACAGTGGCATTAGGCCAAAGCACATTAGCATTGATTGGTGCTGAATCAATGCAAATTCAGGGCACCGGTGGCTAGAAATTTGATTCAAATAGGTCTTTTTTTTCAAAGATTTAACGCGGACCTGATAGGTTCACAGGCAGAGTCAATGTCAAATGTCAGAGCCACATATGTCATGAGTTCGATTCCAGGTCATTTTCAGCTGAAAAATAAAAAAAAATATCATGTAGAAAATTCAATCCGAGAGATCTCCTCAATATGCATAAGCGAATATAAAAATAATTACAAATTTAGTATCATGGCCAAAAAATGAACCGAACAAAATTCCAAAATAATTTTTTTTTCGCATGGTCGAACCTCATTCGAACGCCATTTGCATTTTCCCAGCATTTCGCCCGCCAACGCTGTAGCATCAACCAATGCTAAAACAGTGCTTTTATAGGGTTATACCAGTTTCTGCACTAATGCAGCAGTTAATTTCGCCAAACCTGGCTCACAGAGCTAAAATGATGCACAGAATCAAGCACTATAGCTGACGCTAGAGCAGAGTTGATGCTAGATTTTAGTGCTTATGGTTACTTGGGCACCTTGGTGATGAGAACATAAATTCTTGATTAAATGATTTGTAAATTCATAACAAGCTAAGACATGAAGAAATAGTTGTGATTTTAATTAAAGAAGTTTTTCAAAGAAAGCATTGCACAGTGCTTATCATCAAAGATCAAAATGGCGACCAGTTGGTGTTTGTATTTTTCAAAACAAAAACAAAAAGCTACCCTACCACAATCTGTCTCAGGAAATACTCTATTCTCGCTCAATTGGGATTGGGCCTGCTAAAAAGAATAAAGCCTGCTCTTTACTCTTACACAGATTTCCATAAGAATGACAGCTAATCGGAGTGAAATTCGAGTGAAGGCTATTTCTCTCTCTGTTTAACACACGAGGAATCGTATACCTGGACTGCGAGCGCGCCCATCGCCCATCCTGTATAGTTGATTTCAACTGCGTAACCTAAATCCATGTTCGAAACACTGATTCAAATGCTCATGTTTTTCTTTTAACATTTATTAGGGTAACTTTCTGTGACACAATATTGATTTACTCATGCATTCCTTATTCACTACATTGACTACATGATTTACTCATGCATTCCTTATTCACTACAAACTGGTACATGCATTTCTTTACGAAACGAGTACTGCAAGATCGAACGTTCAATAATTGAAACATTGGCGTTTTCTGTGATCCAATGATTGAACACTTCAATTTGTTAAATTTTAAGAAAAAAAGATAATAAAGGCTGCCACTCTTCCAGAAATTATTCAAAAAGACTTAGTTGAAGACACTAATACCATTATCTTAGACGTTTATTTGTCTTTTATCCAATTTTTCCCCTAATCAAAAATAGGCTGTTTTCTTCATCCAGTCGAAAAACCAAGCCAAAATTTGAACACATATTCAAGTTTCGGGGATTGTGACTTTAAGAGTCCGAGATTCTTGATAAAAATTTGAACAGAGGTAGAAAATGCTTAAACAGTGGCACAACGAATTTTGATTCATTTTTCTACTGTAAATTAATGTTTTAATTGGTAAATGATTTACTGGTGTTCAATATCTGGTACCTGCTCAATAACTAGTGCTTCTACCCTATTTAATAGCTGTTTGCGGCAGAGCGATCATTGTCCCTTGTTTCTCGTTTACAAATTCTTTAAAAACGTTCTCTGAAAACCTTATTATCAATTCTCCGCTTCTCTGTCCAACCAATTTAATTTATTCGAATAGTTCTCACAATATATTACCTCTCTCCATACTTTGTGATCTACGAACTATAACCTATGTTTTTGATAACTAAAACTCTTCAAACAATAATCAAAACTTGAGATTCAATGCGGGTCATATCACAATACTCGTCAATCTCACCATTTGATGCGCAGTACAAGTTCAAATAGTTTTGGCCAACGTCAAATTTCCTTCATTGGTCCAACAAAATTCAACAGCCTTCCTGAAGAAATTAAAAACAGTTCCAACAGAAATATTTTTAAGACCAAACTTATGCAGTACTACAAAGATAAACTAAACCGATGATCAATCAACCACTTATTTCAGTTCTGTTTTCAATTTTCATGGTAATAAATTTAATTTAAATTATGTTGTTTTAGTCGTATTCTTAGTTTCTTTTTTATGTATGTGTAAGTATGTATGTATGGTTATCCTCGGTAGCAAGGTCCTGCCTATGGCTGTGTGGCTTGGCCTTCGAATTTCTTCTAGGGCTTCCACGGTCCGATGGTTCGTCGAAGGAAGGCATCCAACCCTCAGAAACCTACAATGGCCGGCTACTCGTGCCGCTTGCAAAAATCTGTTTGGGTTATCCCCAGATGCATTCCCTCTGAAATATTGAAACATATTTTAATTTATATAATTAAACACATCTTACCTGTAGGCAACTTATGGGATTCAAACCCAAAAATTTTTCTTGCCGATACCGGAATCGAACCCAGTACGCCTGGGTTACCAGACTAGCGCCAGCATATCTACTAGACCACATCGGCACTCGTATTCTTAGTTTCTTTTTATATACAAACAATTCTTTTAAATATGAGTTTTTTCATAAGATCAATAATGGATATTGTCGTGTCCGGATGATCAAAGTTTGGTAGATATTTTATTTCGAATAATCCAGAATGTGCTGAGAAGTAGTTTACAGCACGTCCGTCTGTCTCAACAATATTCTATCAACTGACTTTCTTACTGTCCGTTCTTTCTTACAATTCGGAAAAACCGTTTACGAATGATTAATACATATTCATTAGAAATGTGTGAATTTACTAGTGTTAGTAATTTCCCTATGTATTTGTCGAACTGTTTCATTTTTCTTGTCAGTTTACAGACAACGGACAATCTAGTTGTGTTCGTTAAATTTTGTAATTTGAATTCATTTCTCATTCATATCTCTTAAAAGGAATATTTTTCCACTGAGATTCATTTAAACAAATATTGTTATATTTCTCGCGTTAAATAATCACTTTGAAGGTTCTCAGCATTATTAAAACTTTGGTCGCGTTTTCAAGTGTAAAGTTTTTTCTTGTTTTGCTGCCAGACATTCTGAGAACATTTAGCGTCCATTACTATGGGGCTTAAATCGAGCTTTTTGGTGTGGGGGAGTGTGATGGGCCGCTAAGAAAAAAAAACCAAAATAAAAACAGATTTTTTCACCGTTTCTGAAAAAAAATGTTGGGGATTTGAGGACTAATTTAGGGGTGGAATAATTCCCATAAATACTCCATTGAAAAAGGAATTATAATAGTTAATAGATTTAAATAACAATTCAACGTCCAAAGCTGAGCTAGTGATTTCCTAAAAATAAATTTATTTTGAATTTTGACTATAATTTATCGCTGGGATCTAAACCTTTAAATAAAAGTGATGAAAAATCGCTTCATCGGTTTGAGCAAAAATGGATTTTTTCTCAGCAAACATTTAACACTTTTTTAATGAACCTGTAAAGCCTTCAAAAATTTTCGCTTGCAATAACAAAGGGAAGCAAATCATGTCTCTATTTTGAAGAATTTATGCGAAGGAGTTCGATTCAATTAAAAGTTTCTGATTGTTATAAAATGATAATGATGATTCGAGTGATACTGTGACAAATTTCGGTTTTCCTTAAAAACATCAGTTAATTTTATCTTTTCTTGTTTAGATTTGTTGTGAATTCATTCTCCATACTTTACCGAACGGATCCCGATGATTACTCTAAATAGTTTAGAACATTTTTATTTAAGGAAAAGTGGAAAGTGTCTATTTTTGCCAACTTACTCCTAGATAAAACTTTTATGACTCTACGATATTTTGTTTTGTTTTTCAAACACGGGTTTGCCGAAGACATGGAATCAAAATTCCAAATGTTTTCAATATTTTTTTTCCGAAACTAATCCAAGCGGGATTTACGGCTTATTTTATTGTTTTATCAAACCGATCGTATAGCATTCAGGAGTATAAACTGATATTGTTTATAGAAATATTATTTACATTTTTTGAAGTTTTTAAAATGATTTTCCACTCGGGCTTCCTGAATTTTATTAAATGAAACAAAAACCCTTAAAATTAAAATTTCTGAAACAAACTTATAGTGGAAAAAGCTCTTTAAAATTGTTTTCATAATATTACATTAATGGGTCCTGTCAAGAGTAATTCGATTTTAACAACCCTGTGTGAACTGATGGATCCGAGGAAAAGCAAAAAAATGGGATTTGTACCTCTTACCGTGTTTACTTTTTAAGATACCTCAATTGTTTTGAAAACATTTGTCCCAAAATAATTACCACCGATTTAAATGCTTATTATTATCACAGGGCATTGTTGTTGCAAAAAGTAATCACCGCTCGTTTGTATATATCCTGACCTTTTGAAGCGAGCCGACCGGATCAACCTCGCCGATCGCTCGCAAACGGAACCGTCTTGGCTGTTGACTACGTTACGTTACGGTTACCTCCCCCCGAAAAGAACGCGGACATTACGTTTGGTGACCGTGGTCGAGCGGCCATTAAACAGAGTTAATGTAGCGTGGCGAGTGAAAAGGAGAAAACAAATTATATACCCCATTTCATTACGACCAGTCAGTCAGCCAGTATCCGTTTGTTGCTTCCTCCATTTTTTTTCTTGCATCTCTCCCTCGGGTGCGCCAACCATTGAATATGCAAAATCCGGCTCAATGAGAAGGATAAGAATAAGCCGCCCGCCCCGAAAATTGGCGACTGGATTCGCTGAATTTATTTTTCACTTCCAACAGGAAATGCTCTAAAAATATGTGTTATGGCTCGACTTGACTCGAGATTAACGCCACAACGAGGGTGTGTGTGTGTATGACATGAAATGAAGTTTAACTGGCGAAAGATATGTCTAAATCCATACGAGGTATAATTGGCTGCGCCAAATGTTTTTCCCCGAATTCATATTGATTTGTTTCGAAGTTTGAATTAAATTATTTTAAGAGGAGAAATCACCGTGAATTTGTTTTATGAAATGAATTTGCGGCTTTATCGGTGAGGGTTAAAGAGTTGAAATGAAAGACGGATAGAAGATCAGAAGAAAATTCTAAGGTGGTGAAAAGAGCGAAGAGCATTTGAAATAGAAGCTTGACCACATGCTAAATTCTTAGTCCCGCATCAATTAACTGTATTGAAGAAGTAGTACCCAATAGAGAAGGCACTACATTTTTCGATACAGTTAATTCTGGATGGTTCGACCGCCATGTGAGTGTGCACATGTGCCGAACGGACAAAAAATTTTTTAGCATGTGGTTGCTCTGATAAGTCTTCTATTGTGCGACAACTCAATCCAGTTGGAACATCCGCACAAAACGAAAAAAACAAGAAATCTACCTAGCCATCGATGGAACGATATCGCACAATAGAAGACTTATCAGAGCAACCACATGCTAAAAAAAAAAATTTTTTTGTCCGTTCGGCACATGTGCACACTCACATGGCGGTCGAACCATCCAGAATTAACTGTATCGAAAAATGTAGTGCCTTCTCTATTGGGTACTACTTCTTCAATACAGTTAATTGATGCGGGACAAAGAATTTAGCATGTGGTCAAGCTTCTATTTCAAATGCTCTTCGCTCTTTTCACCACCTTAGAATTTTCTTCTGATCTTCTATCCGTCTTTCATTTCAACTCTTTAACCCTCACCGATAAAGCCGCAAATTCATTTCATTTGAATTAAATGTTGAACACTCTCGAATCTTGACCAAAAGAGCATGTTGAAGCTTAAGTAGGTAAAACTATTCATTAAAAAATTCTAATATTTACGATTTTTCAAGTAATTGGGGTAAATAATAACGAATAGGAATTTCAAATTGAGATAATCATCGATATTTACAAATCACTCTCTGGAGCCACCACTGAATTTGATCTTTTCATATGTAGTCTCTTTTTTCTGATTGTTTTAAACAATAAGGTACTTATATCAGCTTCCAAAATAAGTATTGTAATTTTAAGGAATCTGATGTGTTTTTTCAAAAATTATCTGCAAATTCTAGCGATGAAATGTGAGAAGTAATTACAGTCGAAAAGCCATGTCGCCAAAACTCTGCTTAATGTGTAAGCCGTTCGCTGCCTATTTAGCCAAATTTACTACCACCCCCTCGCGGACGGGCATTTGCCGAAAGGTGTTCATCGATCTTAGTAGGCGGCGCGGCGACGTGTGTAGGGTTGCTTGCTTGCTTGCTTGTTTAATCGCAGTAGACTGAACAGCAAGCAAATGATCGCGGCGTTGCTGGCTGTCGTGGTTAGACAACTTAAACGCGAGTGAGCTGCGGAAAGGTATTTTAGTAAAAGTGCAAGGTCAGAATCTGGCCTTAGTTGGTTGGTGAGGAGCCGACGGCCGACGCGACGCCACACACGATTCGACGCCGCTGCCGCCGGGATGCTACACGCACCACCACCCGATCAGTATCTTTCCTCAGTAGACACTTTGGCATGAGTACTTTGGCGCGTGTGAATGTGTGTGTATTGGAAAAAAGAATGTTTCGCGGACCATCATGCTTCAGCTAGTTGTTGTAAGTCGACAGCGACTTTTCACCACTCATGGTTTTCCCGTTGCCGCTTCAAGCCTATCTAAAATTGGTACCAAACAGCTAGCTGTTAACCGACGGTAAAAATCAGCATCCCTGTCAGGTTTTACTTAGCCGATGGTATGTGAACCTTGAGATAACTTTTTGTTGGATGATTGAAAGCTCCCACAAATGTTGGGATGCTACAGGTAGCTCGGATAGAAAAAAATCTTGATCTCACCAACATTTAGTTGGACATACCAATGTAAAGAGGCAATGAACAACTTTCAGTAAATCCTCCTGATGAAGTGCCAAACAGACAAAACTGTTTGAGACGAAACTAAACTATCTTCGAAGGATACGTCTTTCGGGAATAGCATCTTCCTCAAACAGAAGGATTAGTCATACACATTTTGTCCTTTAGCATTCAGATGACCTGAGATCTGCTTGTTTATATCGACTGTTTTAAGTTGTCTTACTTCTTACTTATAACTAACATTTTACTTCATGTTCGACATTTTCCATCTGCAACCACCAATACCAGGTAAGAATTGTTTCAAATAATTTTTACTAATTTGTTGAGAAACTCCGGTTGGCTTGAACCCACAATCTCCTGTATGTAAGTTTTCCGATCGTTCGAAGTCCTGTCCATTTTCCCCCTGTCGATTTTCAAGTGAAAACAAGTATGATTATCTTTATATGATACAACAATAAAACATACAATAAATTTTAAAAATTCAAAAACTTGACAAGCATGTCTACATGTATTAATCGCAATTCTTTTGTCTTTGATCAAAATTTAAATTACAACGTCAAAAAAATGAAGCATTCTAATAATTTTATCGGAGGCATAGAATAGGGCTTTTGCTACCCACACATACAAGAGGTCTGTTGGGCATACATCGACGATTTTTATATGCAGCAAAGGCAAAATTCTACTAAAACTTCGTATTTTCCGTGAATGTATGCGAATTTTCTCTAAAAAAGAGTCATTTGGTATATTTTGGATCATCTGGTAAAAAGTGGAAATGATTTTGTGGATATTTAATAAAAGAATAGTCCAGAAAAAAGCACAGCAAATTTTTAAAAACCTCAACCATCTTTGTAATGCACTAGCAACCGTTACCCCAGATTTTTTGTAGGCAGACTCTGGTCTATCTTATAGAGTTTTCAACCAGTAGGATGAAGGTAAGGGCTTCTGTCGTGAAATTTATCAATAAACTTTAGCAATATTTGGTCTGCCTCCACTGAAATTGATCGAATCCATCACAAAATCTTGATTTTTTCAGCAAACCTCACTCTCAATCCCAAACAAAACTTACAAAAAAGTATACAAATATACTGGTTTCTTCATAATGTGCTGTAAAACATAAAACATTCAATAGTTTTCGTAAATTACTTAAAAAATAACTTTTTTTCCGTAGTTCATTTTACATGGAGCTGTCACTTTTGTTTGCCCAACGGCTTACTAATACTAATGTACTGTGCAAATGCCCTATTGAAAAAAGCAAAACTCATATGGTCGCAGCAAGCTCAGCATTGCCAGACTGCAGTATGGCATTACTATGGATAAGAAAAAAAACCTCCCAATACCGGCGATCGCTACTGTTTACCTTTGTTTCATTTTGAATTTTTATCGATTCTTTTATCATTTCCATAAAAAATTTGATATATTTCACCAAGATTCATTTGAAAACGAAATTGCAGATGGTAATTACGAATAGTGTAAGGAACAAGCTCACCAAAATCTAAGCAGCAAAATCCGCATCAGCTAACAAACACTCCCATTGAGTACCTAAATATCCCACAATTTGAATCAGATCAGATGATCAGAAATGATAGAGAAACTTATCATCGCCAAACATTTTGTGTTCGTCTTCCTTGAATTTTACCAATAAATGTTATAACTTTTTCCACATTTCAAGTGTCCCATGCACCGCACTTTTTTTTGTTTCGTTCAACAGATTCAATATTGAAATTAACGGATGATTCTTGAATAACTGCACTTTTTTTTCATAAAATCTCTCACATTTAACTTTTAAACAAACGATTCATTAACTCATCAACGTCAATTTAATCGAATTTGATAATAATTATAATGGATATCCAATCAATTTCTAAAAACTTTTGAAAATAAATGCAAACGAAAAAAAAACACGTGCTGCCGGTTTAGCACACGCCTACTCCCAATTAAAAATATTTTTGCTGAAATACAGAAAAGAGAGTCATAAAATGTAGAGTGCCTATAAGGAGAGTGACGACATTCTATCCCAAACAAAATAAATGTCTTTGGAAACAATGAAATGTAAAGCTGGTAGCACTGGTTCAGTTTAAGCCTTCAAGCGCAGACACCAGATACCCAGACTGACCACTTAAGGCTGATTTTGGCGCTTGTTCCGCAGCGCTATCTACGGGTTATCGTGAAACTAACGGCCACATACACAAAAGGAATTTATTTTACACAAACATAACTATTATTGTGTACATATTAAAACGCTATTGATATATCACACACACATTTGCATTGTGCTTTTTGTTTTTATTTTACATCTAGAGATGAACACGGTCGTTTTTGATTACCTACATTTGATAGAAAAAATAACATGATAGGGTTGAAAAACCACAAAATAACCATTTTTGAATTGGAGAGCATAAACCAAATTTGGTTAGAATTCAACCGTAAAGCTTATAAAAAAATACATCGACTTCAACAGAATCGTTTAAGATCTTAACAAAACGTTAGACTTATTTTCGTAATTTATGTTACATTGGTAATATGTTTGGCATTAGGAAACACACTTTAAACGATGTGTGAAGAAACTTAGGATTTCGAGTTTTTTTTTCCATAATTTACGACTAAAGCAATGATTTTTCAACGATTTCAGGATGAGTATTAGCTTGACATCATGTTAAATCAAGGAAAAATAAAAAGGCACCCGTTCGGACCATCAGAAAAAATCAGATCTAGTAGCAGCAAAAGTCAATAAAAAGCGTTTTCACAGTGAAACAATATTGCCGGTCATCAAAAGGCAACCGAAATCTAGGTACTTTTCGGCAAAAAAGCTTAGTTTTTTAAAAGAATTGTAATTGTATCGTATTATAAATTGTGTTGTAATACAATACCGAAACCAAACAAAATTACTGTTAAGTATACACGCTACCAAATTTTTTAATAAAATTACATCATATATGTAAAGAAAAAGAAGCATCACATATGCCGGAGTTTTCAGTGCGTGTTAAATTTTCCACGCCTGTAAACTTCAACAAATGGAATTTTCCGAGCGAGTTTAAAAGTACAGGCTAAAATTCAGTAAAATTAAGTGCAGTGCAATTACGCACAAAACGACTGAATTTTATATTGGTATGTAAAATGCATTTTCATGCGGGGGAGTGATCGCATATAAAAAATCAGATTGTACTCAATTTCCATTTATTTATTTCCACAATTGTTCATTTTCCCATCATCTACACATTTTTTCAAACATTTGTTGATACATTTATTACACATTTCACTTCACAACGTTCGTAAATTTCGTTCCGGTTAACTAAAGAAACCATCCACTTTCCGGTGACATTTTTCACAACGAAAAAAATTATCAATTTACAAATTATGTCTTATGCAAGTATTTTTTTCCAGTAGTTTGACCTGACCAACTTTTCATCAAACGTTTTCCTGAAAAAAAAGGAAAGAAAAAGTTTTGGACGTTTTGTATCAATAAATTCATATATAAATATATCAGGTATACTCAGTTTGATAAAATTTGAAAACCCTTTCTTAGAATTGAAAAAAAAATTCATAGTGATCATTTTCAAGAAACAAAATTTCCCAGCATATCAAAAGATATTCGTTTTACAATAATCATTGTATATCATTGTAAATCTACGATTTACACCGTCTTCTGGGTAAGGTACCGAGCCTTAGCCTTCTTGGCGATGCGGGCCATACTCTTCGGTCCGAGCAGACCACCTCCCCAGCACTCGCGAATCTTCTGGTAGCGATCGTTGAAGTTGGTCTTGATGGTTTCAACCAGCTTGGACAGATTGGCGTGGTCGGAGTTGTCCACCTGCGTCAGAGCAACACAGGTGCAGGTCTTACGGAACACCAATGTTCCCAGTCGGGACTTGCCCTTGATGATGCAGTACGGGATACCCATCTTACGGCACATAGCCGGCAGGTAGATGACCAGCTCAATGTGGTCAACATCGTGAGCGATCACAACCAGCTGAGCCTTCTTCTGCTCGACTGACGGTGTTGGCGCCCTGCCGCAGGCGGTTGGTTTTTTTCTTCGCCGGAGGTTCCTCCTTGCCAACGGCCTTGTCCTCAGCCTTGGCTTTCAATTGTTGGATCTTGGCGATCGGGTTTTCCGGCGGGTACTTCTCCAATAGACCGACAGTTCGGCCGTGTGTTTGTCCTGAGCCTGCGAGAACTGATGGTGATGGTGATTATATCACCTGAAAACGTCGACGATAAACAACACTGACAAAGTGTTTTACACGTTTTCATAATTTTCCTTGGTCAAATTTCGAACCATTTATTGAATATCGCACGTGTAATTGATTCTTTCAATGGGTATAAAAAAACGAACGTGAATTCGCCACATCAAAATCAAAACATAAAACGAATTCACTCACACAGGCATACGCTATTTGACATTTCATGCAACGACAAGAAAATAAAAATGACCTTCGGTTGCATCAAGATAGTAATGTTCTTTTATTACTCAAAATTAATTTTGGCTGTGTGGAAAAGTATTGAATTCGATAAATAATACAGTGAAATTATTGCTTATTTATTGAAATGAACCTCATTTAAAATTATAATTTTTTGAAGAATGGATTCATTTTGTATACTCATTACTTCCGGACTATGGTTTAAACAAAACTTTGAATCAAAGAATTTGGCAAAATGTCAAAGGTGAAATATTTTTGGAAACAAAGAGAAATTCAAATCCATTTCAGACATTTTTAAATGTTTCAAATTCAGTGGATATTTGCCCTTGTTTTTCAAAAATTTCTTATAGAAAAAAGTTGAATGGATAAAAATGGAAAAAATATATTCTAATATAGTCTAAAAATTAGCCTTTTTATGTTAATTTTCCCCTAGTCCAGAATTATGCTAAAAAGGTGTCTGAGGTTATATTTCTCGCGTGAGCTTTCAATACGTCGTATGAAACAAAATGTAAACAAACAGTTTTATTACGAAAATTACAAAAGCTGACATAAACTAGTCGCAATTTCTTTCCATTTAGAATCATTATAGCCTGGAAAACATCTTCTATAAGTGAGATACAAATTTTCAAGTTGTTTTGATAAGTTTTGCAGCAGTTTTCACTGAATTCTTAAGAGGTTTCATACGACGTAACACTGACGTGAAACAACCAGCATTATATCACGAATACTACCAGCAGCAAATAGGATTAAAGAGCTGGCCAATACATTCGTCACATTTATTATTCTACTTCAATTTTTTTTTGCAAATTGTCTAAACAAGTTGAAGCTCTAATCAATCCAACGTTAATTTCAATAACTTATTTCATTCCTCAAACCTATCTAGGTATGAGCCAAAAATTAAATTGGAGTTCAAGTTTTTCAAGGATATTATATAACATATTATGAAGTTTGTTTTTTTTGTCGTAGTTAACTATAAATCAACTAGATTAAGACGAACAATTCAGAACTCGGTGAATTATTTTATGCCGACATTGTAAATTTCAAACTGTCACGCAGCCGGATAAATTTAGAAATCAAAACCTAACCCCAAAATAATTGGCTCCTAACTACAGACCGGTATGACGTAATGTTTGTATTTTTTTTTATCTTAATCGATCAACGATCATTGTTTGAACAACATTTATTTCTTATCATGATACAGTAAATTAGACAAAAAACGATTCAACATTGAAGACAAAAACCAAAGTGAAAATATTTTAGAAAGAATTTCAAACACTAATAGGTGATTAAATCAAACCAGTTTTCATTTGGCTTGTTAATTATCAAGTGCATTTTTTTTTCTTGATGAAGCACAATGGTTTCACGATGCCCCGATAGATGGCGTATGGTTTTGGGCGATTTGTAGTTGTATGGGCTCAACCGCCACTGGTCAGTCTGGGTATCTGATGTCTGCGCTTCAAGTGACTTTTGCGAAATGATGCTTTTGTTTACTTTTCGTTGTACTTTGATTGTAGGTTTAGAGGTTTATTGCGTTCAGTTTTAGTGAGAAAGCATAAGAATTTGTTCGAAACAATGAAGTGTTTTGCTAAATATTGCACAAATAAAAAAACACCGGGATTCAAGAACATTGGGTTCTTTCGATTTCCAGCGGATGAAGACCTGCAATTTGCATGGAAAAAGTTCTGTGGATTCCCAGTTCATTTCGAAATTACAGCTAGTTGTCGAGTGTGCAGCGTAAGTCAAAATCGTTGAAACATAAGGAGCTAACTAAATATTTGCGAAAAACAGTTTCACTTTCTGCAAGAGGTTGTATATTTTGCTTCCGGCAGAAGAAAAATTATGCGGCGACGTACGGCAGTCCCAGTGTACGATTGCGTTCCACAGATGGCCGACTTTACTCTCGAAGAAGATGACCTGAGCAAAATAGACTAGCAGCAGGACAAACTCTTTTCGGCAGTAGTTTGCAAAACATCCTATCAATATCAATCCTTTCAATTATCAATAAAATAATTGGCGATCATAAAAACATTGAAATTATAATGAGTTTACTTACTGTAATCGAGCAAAGGGATAAAAACAGTTACAAACATTTTGCTGTTTTGAAAACACAATGAGCACAATACTCGCAATTTATTTTTCTTCTCAGGCTGAATTTGACAGGTTATTTTTTCGTTTGGAATGACACTGACAGCTCATCCGCTATTCCAATTTTGACATTGACGTCACTCTTCTTATAGGCACTCTAATGAAATGTATTACTTAATCGTTGATTTTTTTTGATAACACTGTTTACCTAAAATCATATCAGGTTATTCACTAAAACCTGTTAATAAATCGCGGCTCATTTCTGACAGTTCTTAATCTTCTTATGTTCCTATTGATATTTGCTATAAGTTCGATAATGGAGTGAGACAACGCCTTCCAATTTTCAATTTCTCTTTCTTTCGATCAAGATCTAACGAAGATAGGTATTAGATGTTGAAAAAAAACTACGAAGTCGCTTCGGATAGCTTCTTTCGTGAATACGTAAACCGCTCTCAAAGCGAACTTAAGGAGAATCCCGCTGCTTTTTGGTCATATATGTCAGTTGATATGACAATCTCCGGCAAGACAGCAGAAACATTTACCGACTTCGCTAACCTGTTTGATGCGTTCTTCCAGTCAGTTTTCCTGAATGACGATGACGAATGACGAATATAAACACCTTGGACTTCCTGAGAGGATAACAAAGTGGTTTGCCTCGTATTTAAACCCCCAACAACTCTTTCTGCTCTTCGAAGTTTTTGATAGCACCCGGTGCTCCCGAAGGCAGTCATATTGGTCCGTTAATATTCATACTGTTCGTTAATGATTTACCGCGGACGACCTCAGGTTTTTCCGACAGGTTTTTCCGACAAATCACCGCTGGACTGTTGTTGTTATGAAATGGTTCGGTTTGAATGGAATGTTGGTGAACGTTAAAAAGTGCAAAAAAAATAGTTTATCAAGATCCCACCACGTGCATCAGTATGACTACACAATGGGTTATACTGTTCTCGAAATTGTTCCTTCGTAGCACGCATATCACTACAATAACCGCCATGGCTTACGCTACGCTTGATTTGCTCCGTCGCAACACAATCCATTTCAACGATGTGTATGCATTTAAAACACTTTATTGTTCGATCGTCAGAAGTACACTTGAATACGCAGCTCCAGTTGGGGCGAAGGTGTCCAGCGAGCGTTTGTTCGCTTTGGTCTTTGGAAACTTAACTAGAATCCCGAACTCACAACTCCCTATTAATATCGTTGTAACCTGATTCATCTTGAAACGCTATTCCGTAGGAGGAAGTTTCTGCAGTGTTTATTCACATTCAACTTACTGAGCGGCCATATTGAAAACAACAATCTCCTGGATTGCATAAATTTGTACGCTACCACAATACTCGCTGCGGAATCAAATGCTTTTTTGGATTCCATCTCGTCGAACCCCGTATGGCTACCACAATCCAATAGACACATGTAGGCGAACATGCTCTGTTATGCCTCACTCAAGCGAACCGCTGATTTGCTATGTATTCCACGTACATTTTGTGGAAAAAAGAGTGTATTCGTTGAAGAAAAGTATTTTTTACTGATGCTTATGATTCTTTTTTACTCAATTTCATTAAATTGTTATAAATACTTGTTTTTTTTAAAGCTTATTCAAAGCCTCAGAACAAAACTACCGTGCAAATACGCGCCTAGCAGCCGAAGACCGAAAACACGCTAATACTTATAGACACTCATTTTCAAGCGGATTTAAGTGTCCTGTCCTGTTATACGTCGTGTGTGACTTACAGACCCCAGCAAACATTTATGAAGGTATAACGCAGGAACAACAGAATTATTCAAACAAATAAACCAGATGAAAAGTTTGTATTAAACTTACCAAAATAGCACATACATAGCTACAAAAGTGGAGGCGATAAATCTACAATGCCAAGATTCCAACGATTCGAGTTCCCCACAAAAAGCAAAATAAACGAAAAAAAAATT
Organism: Uranotaenia lowii; assembly: GCF_029784155.1. Lineage (NCBI taxonomy): Eukaryota > Metazoa > Arthropoda > Insecta > Diptera > Culicidae > Uranotaenia > Uranotaenia lowii. The sequence continues at coordinate 430,618,848 of NC_073692.1, forward strand.
TCCCCGACCGAGATTAGAACTTCAGTCCTCCGAGTTCGCTGTCCGATATCATACCACGACGCCAACTCATCAGTTGATATGATCAACGATATAGCTCTATAGGTGAGATATTCATTTTACGAACCGATCAAAGGAAGAGACCGGATAAAGTGTCAAATGAAGGACCGCCCATTTATCGTAAATCAGTTTACTCAAATCATAAATGTTGAATTAGTATATTCTCAACTTTTTGGAGACATATTTACGAATTGACTAACGTTTCAACTTTTTTTGGGCTTGTCGGAAATGAATGATAGAAAAGCACTCAATACCAACGCGTTTACGATGGTTATTGAAAGTGTACTAATCGATTACTAATACTAATCGATTTGGATTATCATTTCTATTACGATTTCATGTAAGCTGGGACACTTCGACTGGAAATAAAATGGACTAATTAAAAAAAAAAAAAGTTGATTTTTGGACTGAATTAACACTTTAGAAAGATTTCTAACTTTTAGTTCACTTTCAATGAAAACTTGCCGTTTTGAGAAATGAATCCTTTTTTCAGCACTTTACGATTGGCGCGTTATAACGAGCGTATGGGCCGTGATAAAACAAACCCAGCATATCCTAGCGAGTTCAGTATGATTTTTTAGCATAAAATCATGATTTCAAAGTAGTCGAAGATTCCTTTGAATTCAGCTACAGTATTTGAAAGACCCAAATACTAGTATTTCACTAGCTACTTGCCAGCATCCTCAGTGGGTTATCGACTGAAGAAAGTGTATCATTTCCCTCCCTTAAATTGTCCAAGCTAGGTAGCTCTGAATTATTTGTAGGTAAAAAGGACCTTCGAATGCAAATGTTACCCTTTTCTGGGTGTTGTCAGGTAGATTATTATTGTTACCCGCCCTATTTTGGGCGTTGTCAGGTAAATTATATTTCTTCTTACCTAAGAACTTGTAGGTAGGCTCAAGAAACTGACAACGGCACATTTGCCGAGCATTCGAAGGTTCTTTTTACCTACAAATAATTCAGAGCTACCTAGCTTGGACAATTTAAGGGAGGTAAATGATACACTTTCTTCAGTCGATAACCCACTGAGGATGCTAGCAAGTAGCTAGTGAAATACTAGTATTTGGGTCTTTCAAATACTGTAGATGAATTCAAAGGAATCTTCGACTACTTTGAAATCATATTTTCATTCAGCTAAGAGGTTCTTCAAACCTTTGATTATTAGTGGCATAAAATCATGATTAAGATTCTCTTCTATCGATGTGTCAGAAAATATTGTCTTATTCATTTTTCTCTGCTTGGGGACGCCTTATTGAAAGTGTTTCAAAATTTACATCAAAATGAAGAAAAACCTAAATTGTGAAATTTTCACGACACAGAGGTAATTTAAGGAAAAATTCATACTTGCCATGGGCGTTGTATGAACTTTCTCCCTAACCGTTATTTAAATGAGTGTGCTAAAAAATGTTATATTGGTATGTCATTTAAACATAGGTTATGGCATCTCTTAGAACAATAAGTCTGTGTGAAACAATTTTTTTATTCGAAGACTAAAGAATAAATAATTGAATTAAAATTCATTTGAATATCAAAATGGAGTATATAATGGAAGAACATGAACCGGGGTTCGGGATGAATCATCCAACCGGATGAAAATCCCCGAAAAAAAAGAAGTCATTTATGTCATTTTTGTCATTTTTATCATTTTTATCTTTTTTGTCATTTGTGTCGTTTTTATCATTTTTGTCTTTTTTGTAATTTTTGTCATTTTTATTATTTTTGTAATTTTTGTCATTTTTGTAATTTTTGTAATTTTGTCGATTTTGATGATTTTGTCGATTTTGTCATTTTTGTCAATTTAGTCAATTTTGTAATTTTTGTAATTTTTGTCGATTTTGTCATTTTTGTAATTTTTGTAATTTTTGTTAATTTCGTAATTTTTGTTAATTATGTAATTTTTGTAAATTTTTGTAAATTTTGTAATTTTTGTAAATTTTGTAATTTTTGATTTACTCCGGTCAAGTAGATTGAAGGCTTGGTTACGACTTAATCTCCCAATGTTAAGGAGTAATTTACACTTCAGCTGTATATTGTATTTCGTGATGATGAATGTTATTGAGATAATTAACGTAACGTAACTTTAGGATTCAAATCTGATCAAATTCAGTACTTACCCCCAACGGGATCTGATTCATCGACCTGAATCATTTTTGGTGCTGATGATTTACCGTCCTAGCTTCTTCACTGATGATCTGATGTTTGCTGACGATGATCGTCCTTTGTCTTGTCTTGAGCTCTTCCTTTTTCCACCAGAGGGGTAAACTAATTCGTCCTAGATTTATCTTCTGACCGTGTTTCGATTTCACCTGCTTGTCGCGGTGCGGTGTTTGCAAAACGGTCCAACGAACAAAGACGATCTATTCTTTCTTCCCGCTTGGAATAAATGAATCCTCTCACTTAGTGGGATGATTTTTGCCAAAAACAGGTACTGCCAACTTGCACTTATTTACTGCTTCTGAACATCGGGTCGAACTGGCGAGATTTGAAAATGATTTGTAAAAACTTTTTTTTTTTCAAATAGCACATTCTCTTCAAAGTGGAGTGGAGTTGTTGGAGTCCATAAAAACGCAAACTTACAAATTTTCTTAAGTATCCAGCTTACTCTTTCAGTTCGAAACGAAATCTGAATTAAAACATCTGTGGATTCTGATTGAAAGACCGCTCTCGATTCGTTACACAATTGAACGTTCGTTTGAGTGTAAAACAAATAATTTTTATTGCTAGGTACCCACTCAGAAAGAGAATTCTCAATAGACCCTCTGATAAGACAATGCCTTATCAACAATCGAACAATTTGAACAATTCTACATTCGAGTTGAAAGGAATTTTTTGTTTTTTATGAATGTTACTCCCAAGAAGTTCGTTCATTCTCGGAATTCGCTAACCGAAAAACTTCGGCTCCATCTTTTAAACCTATTTTATTAACCGCCACGAAATCTGCGAATTTTCCAATAACAGAATAAATAACCCTGATTGACTATCTCTCGGGCAGTCATGTAACATTAAAACATTCGTTCACAGTATCGCATAGAGCTATTTTTGGACCAAAAAAACAAGGGGAAAGCTAGACCGCATCGCTCTCTGGTTGGAAGATATTGGATTTTGCACACACATTCGATCGAACGGTAGGAAAAAAACAGCAAATGTTTGGTCGCCATCGTCGTCGTGTCAGAAAATATTGTCTTATTCATTTTTCTCTGCTTGGGGACGCCTTATTGAAAGTGTTTCAAAATTTACATCAAAATGAAGAAAAACCTAAATTGTGAAATTTTCACGACACAGAGGTAATTTAAGGAAAGATTCATACTTGCCATGGGCGTTATATGAACTTTCTCCCTAACCGTTATTTAAATGAGTGTGCTAAAAAATGTTATATTGGTATGTCATTTAAACATAGGTTATGGCATCTCTTAGAACAATAAGTCTGTGTGAAACAATTTTTTTATTCGAAGACTAAAGAATAAATAATTGAATTAAAATTCATTTGAATATCAAAATGGAGTATATAATGGAAGAACATGAACCGGGGTTCGGGATGAATCATCCAACCGGATGAAAATCCCCGAAAAAAAAGAAGTCATTTATGTCATTTTTATCATTTTTATCATTTTTATCATTTTTGTCATTTGTGTCGTTTTTATCATTTTTGTCTTTTTTGTAATTTTTGTCATTTTTGTCATTTTTGTCATTTCTGTCATTTTTATTATTTTTGTAATTTTTGTCATTTTTGTAATTTTTGTAATTTTGTCGATTTTGATGATTTTGTCGATTTTGTCATTTTTGTCAATTTAGTCAATTTTGTCGATTTTGTAATTTTTGTCGATTTTGTCATTTTTGTAATTTTTGTAATTTTTGTAATTTTTGTTACTCAGAAAGAGAATTCTCAATAGATCCTCTGATAAGACAATGCCTTATCAACAATCGAACAATTTGAACAATTCTACATTCGAGTTGAAAGGAATTTTTTGTTTTTTATGAATGTTACTCCCAAGAAGTTCGTTCATTCTCGGAATTCGCTAACCGAAAAACTTCGGCTCCATCTTTTAAACCTATTTTATTAACCGCCACGAAATCTGCGAATTTTCCAATAACAGAATAAATAACCCTGATTGACTATCTCTCGGGCAGTCATGTAACATTAAAACATTCGTTCACAGTATCGCATAGAGCTATTTTTGGACCAAAAAAACAAGGGGAAAGCTAGACCGCATCGCTCTCTGGTTGGAAGATATTGGATTTTGCACACACATTCGATCGAACGGTAGGAAAAAAAACAGCAAATGTTTGGTCGCCATCGTCGTCGTCGTCGTTGTCTGGTCAAGTGGACGAGTGACGACTTTCAAAGCGACACACATGCTTCGTTCCTGTCATCCCAACTGCAAACAGCAGCAAAGCAAGCCGAAATTCCTTTACAGTTTATTTTCGTAAAGCAAAAAACTTTGACAACAAAAACAATCTTCCCATCTCTATGCCCATGGGGACGATCTTAAAGGCGGGGGGTTGATCAGAGTGATGGTCGAATCACCCTACCCTTACCTACTATTAGGCTACTTAGTAGTAGTTTACTGTCTTTGTGGATTAATTTTGTGATCGCTTGCCGTTGTTGAGTAATAGCGCAGCAAACCTTGTCAATTTCTGACAACAGGACAGGAGCAGTTCGAATGGTTGTTCAGAAGATTCCTTGCGAGGGAAACGTCATTCTAAATAGTAGGAAGGTATTCGTTCGAAAGCACAACTCAATGGTGAGATAAAACATCGCATTCTTCAATCCCATGGCCAACTGCGCTTCGACCAGTGCGGCATCGACGTCGACCAAACGGCACAGAAAACCAGAAGGAAAATCAACGAGTCCGAAATAGTTTTGATCTGTTCTTTTGCCTTTTGTGGTGAGCCATTTGACCATTTCGACATGGTTGTTGAATGGTGTAGTCTTTTGTGGTTGAATCTGACATTAATCACGATCACAGTCGTCAAACAATAAGTGCTTGGGTAAATATAAATCCACGCGTCAGGTTATTTGAAAACATGCCGGGACGATCGCTGCAAGGAGGCACCTGGTAGGACCAAAGCTGACTTCGTCAGTATAGATTTTTTGACAGTCCGCTCAAATCGATTGGAAAACAACTTTTACTCATTGCATAACAATATTGTGGATATAGTGCAAGTTCAATTAAATCTTCGTGTGCTGATTTTCGTATCAATTTCACGTTAAAGACAGTTGACCGTCCCATGAAAAACTCATCGATTTGATGCATTAATACAATTAAATTGCAAAAACTGTTATATTATGTAAGCATATTTAAACAGTGAACACTTATACCAAATATGAACGTAACAACGTGGCTAACTTTTTCGCAGAAAAAAAAACATAAAAAAAACATTCATTCTTGGTTCTTGAATATGCAAATTTCACATTTTTTCAGTCGTGGGTTTGGCCAGCTTTTTCTCCCAATTCTTCATCTGATCAATATTGCCGCTGAATGTACCGTTAATCTCCTGCTTTTGCTTTTTAATCACACAACACTTCAGAACTAAAACCAACTGTGGATTATTCCATAAATCGAAAAATATTATTTTATTTTTCAAGGAGGTTCTAAATATGATCTTTGTCCCTAGAATAAGAGAAGCTAGAAGATTTTGCTTCTTCAAGTTTATTCAAGAACGCGATGACCGAATAATTTGGTCCTTGAATATCTATGAGACAGATGAGGGCATAACGAGCACCTAGGGCGAAGTGAACACATCTCGTTTTTCTACGGAAGTAGGTATTTTCTTGAATAAATTTTCATGATGAACAGTTTTGTAGTTCCTATAGTATTGATTCTTCAGCAAAAAAGCAAGCGGCGTAGTCTAGCCGCTAAAACCGTACAGACGAAAACCTTGGCTGGCATCAAGTGAAGACGCTGGCTCTGGATCGCCAGCAGAGGAGATCTTTTATCTCAGGCCTTTGCGTCTCTTTTTACATTTTACAGAAATATTTGAAAAAAACTAATTCAAGGGCCGGAAAATTATAATTTTTGAGCATCGGAAAATAAGCTCTTTATATCGATAGATCATCTTGATATATAATGTATGTTCCAATTGTTCCTCAAGTTTCACCATCATTGAAGTTTCGATTTTTCACTAAAATCAACTTGAAAATTCATTTCTACTTTATTATGTTGACTCGAGGCGAACAGAGCACCATTAATCGAGGCATGATGAGCATTTCTTGCCGTAGAATGGGAATCTTCACCACTATTAACCAAACATATCTCGTAGAATTTTGTGGGATTCACTGTTTTGACTGCTTTTTTGTGTTTATCGTGGCGGAGCCTTTCAATAGGAATTATCTAAGATGTGTAAGCAATACATCGGAACACTAGACACCTCGCTCAAACAACTTGAATTATTAAAACCATTACATTGACTGCAGGCGAAGGTCTTCGCGTCACTTCTAGCATCTTCAGCTCGCTAACATGCTTCAAATCATAAGCAATTTAGGTAGTGGTCTTCGTTTTGCCAATAATTTTTGAACAAATCTTCGTCTCGCTTAAATAATACAAATCATTTACAAGTCAGGCGGAGGTCTTCGTTGCGCCAATCATTCTAGTGGAAGTCTTCATCTCTCTAAAATACTTCAAATAGTTGCACTTTAGGCGGAGGTCTGCAGCACACCAATCATTCTAGCAGAAGTCTTCATCTTGCTAAAATACTAAAATACTACAAATCATTAGTGTTTGCATGTCAAATAAACAGTCATTCTCGCTCTAAGGTTTCAAGCTTTCAAACACCGCCGACCGTGGATAGCCTAGAGGATAGCGTTTAAGTCTTCTAAGCCAGAGGTCATGAGATCGAATCTTGGTCACGGCATACAAAGTATTCTTTCTGTGGGTTGGTGGTTTTAGCATTTGTGAGATGCTAGCCATCATATCCTTAAAAATGTACGCCTTAGAGTTAAGTAAATTAGATCTCTTCAAAGAAACATGAAGTTTCACTGAGATCCTATATGTGTGTGTTCGTTGAGGCGGAGATCTTCGTCGCGCCAATAATCAAACGACAAAATAATTTTCACTTGGCGGAGGTCTTCGTCGTGCCAAACAAAGAATATTCAATAGTTATTTTCTTTTCATCAAAGTCTCTATAAAGCATCAGTAATTTCTCAAGGCAACCTTATTAAACTTGTAGCCGAGGTCTTCGTTACGCCAAATTTATTTTTGTCACCAGATTAATTATTAATTTTTATTTGAAGGTACCAAAACTATCTTCTACGCAGACAACATGGCTATTTGAATACAGTAAACTGAGCTCATATCCAGTTCTTTTACACGTTTAAAATGTTTATATTTTCTGGGATAGCATTTGAAAAAAAAAATCGAATCATAGAGGCCCCCGAGAAAAATTGCCCCGGGCTCCCGATGGCTTAATACGGCCCTGCTTGTGGGTTATTTCTTATTTGATAATAATTTCTGAACAACGGATCGCATATTGATCCAAATGATTACTTAAAATAAAAAATTAAAAACAAAACATTGAAGTCTAACTTTTAAGTTATCCAGGCCCTTATCACTTTTTTTCGAAAAACATCCTTGGAAACGTCGAAGTCGTGCTCCGAAAAACGGTTGAACGATTTCATTGCACCAATGAGGGCGCTGTTGGCTCTGTAATAGACTGGCCCAAATTTGTATGGGATGATTTTTACAACATTTTTTTCAACGCGGCACCCCCTAGATTGGTGCTTTTAGGTGAAAAAAATGACTTTCTGAAAATTTCAGGTCATTTGGCCGAAGCACGAGCTGGCGCAAAGGAATTGAAATTTGTATGAAGATTTTCGGCAAAATGTACGAAAAATCGACATACTTTCACTCTTTGAGTTCTTAAATATGTTTACAGTATGCTAGAAAGCACAGAATTTCAGGGATTGTAGTTCAAACAATGACAAACATGTTTGTAAAAGATTGTGACACGGTACGAGTTGACTATGATGAGTTATCCGCAATTGAATGTGTGATCTTTTTCGCATTTCATCGATATATCGTGAACGGTGTATAGGTGGATTATTAGTACTAACTTGATCGCATTGTCACAAAATAAGAATATCAGATAGAAAGTTTGTGTCCTCGGCAAAGTTGTAGCTTATTTTATAACAAATATCTTTGCAAAAAGTTGAAACAAAGGTTCGATAAACTATGATGTGCTGCATTGTGTGACGATGCGATCAAGTGAGTGCGATTATTAGCCTATACATCGTTCACGATTTATCCAAGAAATGCAAAAAAATATCACACATTCAATTGCGGATAACTCATCTCAGTCAACTCGTATCGCATCACAATCTTCTACAATCTTGTTTGTCATTGTTTGAACTACAATTCCTGAAATTCTGAGCTTTCTAGCATACTGGAAACATATTTTAGAACTCAAAGAGTGAAAGTATGTCGATTTTTCATACATTTTACCGAAAATCTCCATACAAATTTTAAGTCCTTTGCGCCAGCTCGTGCTTCTGCCAAATGACCTGAAACTTTCAGAAAGTCATTTTTTCACCTAAAGGCACCAATCTAGGGGGTAACGCGTTGAATATAAGGATTTTTTTGGTTATGGGCCAGTCTACTCTGTAATTGTTGATTCGAATGGAAATATACAATTGAAGATCCTGATTTCTAAGACCACGGGGTCTTACACTAAGCGGAATAGCTTCCAGTTGCCTGGGACAGTCGATTCGCGAGTGAGGCACATGTTGCATGTCTGCGGGCTTGAAGGGTATCAATATCTATGAGCCGGTATCGATTTTCGTAGCTTGGCAAGCGAAAAGGGTCTTGCCAGTTCAGGCGTCTCAGTACTCCGCAATTAAAGGCTATCGCTTACTAGTAAAGCTGATGACTGCACATTAGACTAGTTCACTTTTCGGCTTTTTTCGCAGATCAAAGCCGGACTTATATGGGTTGTTCCTCTTGCATTTTCAAGTATTTCTGCCAATTTTGAGATCATTTGAACTAGTCTCTGTTCTGCGCAATGAGTTTTCGTGAAAAAAGTCGATTTTTCTTGAAAATATTCTTATGAGAGTTCTAGCAATCCACTGTTATTATAATACGGTAATTTTTTGATGCATGGTGGTTGATATTATAACCATTTTTATGAATCTGTTCTAGATAATCGTCCAAAACAAACCGAAAAAATTTAAAAAATCATAAACTATCAACTTGTACAGAAATTTTACTTACAAGTTGAGAGTTAAAAATCTGTAGTAAATCAGAAAAAAATTTGTTTCACAAAATTTTTCTTCTTGTAAAGCTAGCCCTTTTTATTGCCTTTTTATTACGTACTCTTTTTGGCGTTGAATAGTTGAATAGAATCGATAGTTTATTTCATTAGAGGACTTGTTTGGTAGATTCGCCTCTAAACAACTTAGGGCTTATTTGACGGAGTTTCTGTCGAGTCAATCTAAGGATGATTTTCGGGGCCATTTGTGATAAATTACCACCATTTGCAGGCGTGACACAAGTTTAGAGGGAAAAAAAAACAATTAAAAACCAAAACCAAATAGTGTAGCATGCCTGGGAAGGCAGAGGTCTTGATCGAAGCTACCAAAAGTTTCCCATTCAACAGCAATTTTACACAATATTATAATATTATAGGGTATCCACTGAGTCCTGAATCAAGATGGTTATTAGATTCCTGATTGCTCAATACGGTGCAATTTGTTGTCCACAAATAAAAAAAAAGACAAATCTGGCAGGTTCGCAAATTGTGAGTTCTGGTCGCGGACAACTAGAAACCCCTGGGGTTATCAAACTTTCACCTGACCTTAGGGAACAGTAATGATTGCTAACTTTGTTCCGAAACACGCGCTTGTGCTGTTGCTGTCTGCGGTCGACGTCGACTGTCGTCTTTTGGTGAATGAGGAAGATGAATGACAAGAAGGATGAACACTCATATTCTGGCCGCTGACCGTGGCCTAGAGGATAGCGTTTAAGTTTTCTAAGTCAGAGGTCATGAGAGCGAGTCTCAGTCACGGCATACATAGTTCTTTTTCTGTGGACTGTTGGTGTGAGCATCAACGTGATGCTAGCCATTAAACCCTTGAAAGATGTACCAACGCTTTAGTCTTAAGTAGAATTTAGATCTCTTCAAAAAAAAACATGACGTTTCACTGAGATGTGTGTGTCCGTTTTGGCGAGAACTTTTATGAAGGGGGGTTCCTAAATGAGAATATCTTTTCATCTTGTTATTGAAATGTCGTGATGCAACTCATCTAAATATTTCAAGTGTTTTGTATGGTTAAATAAGCGTTTTCCTTAAGGTGGCCATTATGTCCTTATCTCCCCTTTCCTACTTTTGAATTTCAAATTATAATAGGATTTTGTGAGTTCTTAGCCTCAAAATTGACCGATGGCAATTTCATGGTTAAGCTTGTCGATTGCAGCGGACAGATCGATATAGATTGAGATTTGGCATGCAAAACTTTCATGCACAAAAGAAGTGAACGTTAGCAAGTTGCTTGTCGTAGAACGTTTGGAAATGAATCTGTGCTCAGCAAGTAATCAAAGGAGATGTTATTTTTGCTGGATTTTTGCTCCTATCTTCTTTTTTATGTACCGGGAACATGTAAGCTTCCTTCCTGAGCCAAATAGGAGTCAGCTAAACAGGCATGAAAGTTTTTTAAAAAGCAACTGGTTTCCCGTCTGGGCCCGTAGAAAAGGATTTCTTGAGCTTCTCTGATGCTTTAGGGATGACTGTCTCCTCAATTTCAATACCATTTACTGAAAAGCCCAGCGCCAAAATGCTCCTGACAGCGCTAGCTAAATGTTCTGGGGATGTTAAGCTGAATTAAAGATACTAGAAAACTTTTGGACGAAGAGATAACAGATTCCACGATCAGAGTTTGTTTGAAGATATAGCAGGTTTTTCTGCTGTCTATTTACGTGTTTCCTAAACGATTTTGGGCAAGACTTGAGGGTACACAGCAAAAAAATGTAACGATGAATGATGTAATTTTAGGTAGTTTTAGGGATTTCTGTTGCATTATTACATCAAAACGATGTACACAATGCGAACACATCGTGTGAGGTAATATCACAACTTTTCATGTGATATCTCATCAAGTAGTCAATGTTTTCCTCAATTGACATCTTAAATTTTATTCATTTCCAAAAGTTTGAAACGGATTACGGAGCTCAGCAGTATTTGGCCTGTAAGTACTACCAAAATCAAGTAAATTTCTAAGCAAAAGTATTGCTTTAAGTTTCATTGCATTATTTCTCATTTTTAGGGAACTTGGCCCATTTAAATCAGCAGTATAGAAGATTTTAAGATTTGAAACTCCCGGATGATAAGGGGAGTATTTTATTTTATTCACCTGTCCTGTGATTTTTTCATTTATAGCTTGATAAAATGATGTGTTCCGGATTGCAAAAAACGGAGTGACTTAATCCAGTCGATTTGGACACAAAACTTGGGAAGATAAGTGTCCTATGATCGTTCATGAAACATGAAGTCTGAATCCGAAAATTGCGATGATTCAACGTATTGCCCCATATTCCGACAACTCTAGCATAGAAGACCTACTTCAAGATGAGGGGAATGGTGCACAGAAAATGTTGATTAAAGTTTGATACAATTAAGCTTGGGGATTTGTATAGGATAAGTAATTTTAACAAATATAAACTTAACACATCAACTTAAAATAAATTTTTAGTTGCTTCAAAGTTTTTGGCACAGTTTATGGAGTAGCTGATACATCAGAAAAATGTAATATTAGGTACCATTTGCGACTCACGTTATGTGCACGTTTTTTATGTAATATCGCAACACTTTTTTACGCGATGATTTTTGCTTCTTGTATTTTCGAATGGCACTTTTTGGTAAACATATAATCGCTTCAATGACTTTTGATTCTAGAAAGATAAAAAAATAAACATAATCCAATATCATGTGCGTTTTGCAAGTTCCTCGGTATCAACTGATTGGATGACCGCTTTCCTGGTTTTTTGAAAAATTTAACAAAAGTTTACTCAAAGGAATAAAACATTCTAAGCAAAGTTTTCATTCCAATCGTTAGAGAATCATCCCACTTTTTTATAACAATGGTATACTCTTAATATATTTCAAAACAAATTTTCTAAAATATTTCTAATGGATTCATTTGGATACAGTAAGAGCATCTGTATCCGTGGTCGGATACAACAACTCATCCATTTCAACACAACTTTTTTAGAACCGGTATAAGGATTGCTTCAAAATTGAAGAGATTTGGACCCAATTCGACGCAGTTCTAAACCGTTTGACAATTAATGGAGCACTAGTGGGGTTGCCAGGTTTTTCACCAAATTGGAATAAATTTCGTTGGTCCAATTCTTGTATAAATGCTCTTAGTACATCAAACAAAGGTCAAGGACCTCTAATCAAAGGATCAAGTCTCAGTAAACTTTGGAAAACTAACGCCGTCAGAGGAGACCATGGATCTAAAAGTTAGTCAAACTTGAAAACGTTGGTAGTAGCAAAAATACTTCATGTTGTAGAATCTTTTTACTTAAAATGGATAGGCATTTATCATTTAAAATATAAAGTATTTTCAAAACTTCGTTAACTGCTGCCTCATGAATTCATCAACATTTCTTTTTCGAGTTACGTCAAGGCAACGAGCAATATGCATGAGAAAACCACGCTTGGTGGTCAGAACTTTGGCATTTAAATTCATTCTAAGCGTCGCAGTCCCCGCTCCCTCAACTTTGTTTTACAATTTTATACGACGAGAGCAGGGAAAGCGCGTTTGCGAAATTAGTCGATCTCCACTCCACTTGGCGAGTTTGGGTTTTCTTTTTTCCTTCGGCTGCGTGTGTCTGATGCGATCGTGCACGTGTTCTGCTCATGATGGGGCCACAATTTTTCGCCCCCCTTGTCAGAGTATAGAAACACAACTCGTCACAACTACAGTTTCACATTTCTTCCTTCTTCGCTCGAATTCGCACTTTCATTCACCGCATATTTTCACTGATCTTTAGAAGATCTGTGCCACTCGCAAATCTGGAGCACAATTTTACCTCGCAATGCTGCCTGAAATTGTGCCGTCTGCTTGTTGCTTTTTTTCTTTCTTGCTCCCCGGGAAAAACTGTCTGGGAAATTGCGCGTTCCGAATCGAATTATGCGATCACCCTCGACACTTTTTTTCCACTTTCACTCCGGGAAACAGTCGAATATTGATAGTTTTCGCCTGCTTGCGTTCAAATCACAGCGCACTGCTTCTTCGTTTTCTTCCTGCCGCGGGGAAACTCGCGATCATTTTCCACCCAAAAATGGTGTTCTTATTATTCACGCGCTTTGCTTAGCTTTTCTTTCTGCGGAACAGTCGCACCCGAGTCGAGAAATTTTCCCTGGCTTGCTACGTCCGTCAGGCAGCAATATCGAATGTTCACTGACTGGGAGATGGCGATGATCCCATCAGCAGAGTGGCCAAAAGCAAGGATGATCATCTTTCGTGGACGAGACGATGCGCTAATTCAGCAGTGCTGCCCGAGCGGGAAAATTTTGGCATGGGATTTTCCTTTTGCATTGAATGAGTGAATTTATTTTGGATGTGAGCGTGTGTGCGCGCTGTCAGAAATCCTTGAGAGATTTTCTCGCAGTGCCATTTGAAGGTGCGGAATTTTTCGGGATTGAGTGACGACCTCCTCGAAATGAACTCGAGTGATCGGAAACCATTGATCATGCGGCTCCATCAAAAGTCGCTGTTGTTTACCTTCCGATGGTTCCAGATCACAAAACTAACTATAATAAACAGACCACAAATTAACTCTCGGAAGAATCTTGTACATATTGTGAGGTATTTTCACGTCATCGGGGGGCGGAAATTCTGAGCACCAAAAATATCAACAGGAAACCAGCGAAACGTCATACTTCATTCATAATACCTACTAGTCAGCGTATACAACTGAAGCTTGCTTGGCCGTGACAATCAGATGATGTGCCCCTGACCTTTAAAGGAAATTTTTGGCTGAAACGAGGATGAATCGATCGATCTTTATTTATAAAAAAAATGATGTGGGATAGTAAATCAAAAAATTGTATTCAATCCAAATAACTGTTAACGAAATCTGAGGAAATTTAAAACAAAGTTTGAATCGATTCTCTATTAGATCGAGGCCTTTGTCAATAATCGCAAAAATTATGAAAAATGACAAAAATGAAAAAAAATTCAAAAATGACAAAAATGATAAAAATGACAAAAATGACAAAAATGACAAAAATGACAAAAATGACAAAAATGTCAAAAATGTCAAAAATGACAAAAATGTCAAAAATGTCAAAAATAAAATGTCAAAAATGTCAAAAATGTCAAAAATGTCAAAAATGACAAAAATGTCAAAAATGTCAAAAATGTCAAACATGTCAAAAATTATAAAAATGACGAAAAAGACAAAAATGACAAAAGTGACAAAAGTTACAAAAATGACAAAAATGACAAAAATGACAAAAATGACAAAAATGACAAAAATGACAAAAATGACAAAAATGACAAAAATGACAGAAATGACAAAAATGACAAAAATGACAAAAATGACAAAAATGACAAAAATGACAAAAATGACAAAAATGACAAAAATGACAAAAATGACAAAAATGGCAAAAATGACAAAAATGACAAAAATGACAAAAATGACAAAAATGACAAAAATGACAAAAATGACAAAAATGACAAAAATGACAAAAATGACAAAAATGACAAAAATGACAAAAATGACAAAAATGACAAAAATGACAAAAATGACAAAAATGACAAAAATGACAAAAATGACAAAAATGACAAAAATGACAAAAATGACAAAAATGACAAAAATGACAAAAATGACAAAAATGACAAAAATGACAAAAATGACCAAAATGACCAAAATGACAAAAATGACAAAAATGACAAAAATGACAAAAATGACAAAAATGACAAAAATGACAAAAATGACAAAAATGACAAAAATGACAAAAATGACAAAAATGACAAAAATGACAAAAATGACAAAAATGACAAAAATGACAAAAATGACAAAAATGACAAAAATGACAAAAATGACAAAAATGACAAAAATGACAAAAATGACAAAAATGACAAAAATGACAAAAATGACAAAAATGACAAAAATGACAAAAATGACAAAAATGACAAAAATGACAAAAATGACAAAAATGACAAAAATGACAAAAATGACAAAAACGACAAAAATGACAAAAATGACAAAAATGACAAAAATGACAAAAATGACAAAAATGACAAAAATGACAAAAATGACAAAAATGACAAAAATGACAAAAATGACAAAAATGACAAAAATGACAAAAATGACAAAAATGACAAAAATGACAAAAATGACAAAAATGACAAAAATGACAAAAATGACAAAAATGACAAAAATGACAAAAACGACAAAAATGACAAAAATGGCAAAAATGACAAAAATGGCAACAATGACAAAAATGCCAATAATAACAAAAATGAAAAAATTGACAAAAATGACAAAAATGACAAAAATGACAAACATGACAAAAATGACAAAAATGACAAAAATGACAAAAATGACAAAATTCACAAAAATGACAAAAATGACAAAAATGACAAAAATGACAAAAATGACAAAAAATGACAGAAATGACAAAAATGCCCAAAATGCCAAAAATGCCAAAAATGACAAAAATGACAAAAATGAGAAAAATGAGGAAAATGACAAAAATGACAGAAATGACAAAAATGACAAAAATGACAAAAATGACAAAAATGACAAAAATGACAAAAATGACAAAAATGACAAAAATGACAAAAATGACAAAAATGACAAAAATGACAAAAATGACAAAAATGACAAAAATGACAAAAATGACAAAAATGACAAAAATGACAAAAATGACAAAAATGACAAAAATGACAAAAATGACAAAAATGACAAAAATGACAAAAATGACAAAAATGACAAAAATGACAAAAATGACAAAAATGACAAAAATGACAAAAATGACAAAAATGGCAACAATGACAAAAAATGACAAAAATGACAAAAATGACAAAAATGACAAAAACGACAAAAATGACAAAAATGACAAAAATGACAAAAATGACAAAAATGACAAAAATGACAAAAATGACAAAAATGACAAAAATGACAAAAATGACAAAAATGACAAAAATGACAAAAATGACAAAAATGACAAAAATGACAAAAATGACAAAAATGACAAAAATGACAAAAATGACAAAAATGACAAAAATGACAAAAATGACAAAAATGACAAAAATGACAAAAATGACAAAAATGACAAAAATGACAAAAATGACAAAAATGACAAAAATGACAAAAATGACAAAAATGACAAAAATGACAAAAATGACAAAAATGACAAAAATGACAAAAATGACAAAAATGACAAAAATGACAAAAATGACAAAAATGACAAAAATGACAAAAATGACAAAAATGACAAAAATGACAAAAATGACAAAAATGACAAAAATGACAAAAATGACAAAAATGACAAAAATGACAAAAATGACAAAAATGACAAAAATGACAAAAATGACAAAAATGACAAAAATGACAAAAATGACAAAAATGACAAAAATGACAAAAATGACAAAAATGACAAAAATGACAAAAATGACAAAAATGACAAAAATGACAAAAATGACAAAAATGACAAAAATGACAAAAATGACAAAAATGACAAAAATGACAAAAATGACAAAAATGACAAAAATGACAAAAATGACAAAAATGACAAAAATGACAAAAATGACAAAAATGACAAAAATGACAAAAATGACAAAAATGACAAAAATGACAAAAATGACAAAAATGACAAAAATGACAAAAATGACAAAAATGACAAAAATGACAAAAATGACAAAAATTACAAAAATGACAAAAATGACAAAAATGACAAAAATGACAAAAATGACAAAAATGACAAAAATGACAAAAATGACAAAAATGACAAAAACGACAAAAATGACAAAAATGACAAAAATGACAAAAATGACAAAAATGACAAAAATGACAAAAAATTACAAAAATGACAAAAATGACAAAAATGACAAAAATGACAAAAATGACAAAAATGACAAAAATGACAAAAATGACAAAAATGACAAAAATGACAAAAATGACAAAAATGACAAAAATGACAAAAATGACAAAAATGACAAAAATGACAAAAATGACAAAAATGACAAAAATGACAAAAATGACAAAAATGACAAAAATGACAAAAATGACAAAAATGACAAAAATGACAAAAATGACAAAAATGACAAAAATGACAAAAATGACAAAAATGACAAAAATGACAAAAATGACAAAAATGACAAAAATGACAAAAATGACAAAAATGACAAAAATGACAAAAATGACAAAAATGACAAAAATGACAAAAATGACAAAAATGACAAAAATGACAAAAATGACAAAAATGACAAAAATGACAAAAATGACAAAAATGACAAAAATGACAAAAATGACAAAAATGACAAAAATGACAAAAATGACAAAAATGACAAAAATGACAAAAATGACAAAAATGACAAAAATGACAAAAATGACAAAAATGACAAAAATGACAAAAATGACAAAAATGACAAAAATGACAAAAATGACAAAAATGACAAAAATGACAAAAATGACAAAAATGGCAACAATGACAAAAATGACAATAATAACAAAAATGACAAAAATGAAAAAATTGACAAAAATGACAAAAATGACAAAAATGACAAAATTCACAAAAATGACAAAAATGACAAAAATGACAAAAATGACAAAAATGACAAAAATGACAAAAAATGACAGAAATGACAAAAATGCCCAAAATGCCAAAAATGACAAAAATGACAAAAATGAGAAAAATGAGGAAAATGACAAAAATGATAAAAATGACAAAAATGACAAAAATGACAAAAATGACAAAAATGACAAAAATGACAAAAATGACAAAAATGACAAAAATGACAAAAATGACAAAAATGACAAAAATGACAAAAATGACAAAAATGACAAAAATGACAAAAATGACAAAAATGACAAAAAAGACAAAAAAGACAAAAATGACAAAAATGACAAAAATGACAAAAATGACAAAAATGACAAAAATGACAAAAATGACAAAAATGACAAAAATGACAAAAATGACAAAAATGACAAAAATGACAAAAATGACAAAAATGACAAAAATGACAAAAATGACAAAAATGACAAAAATGACAAAAATGACAAAAATGACAAAAATGACAAAAATGACAAAAATGACAAAAATGACAAAAATGACAAAAATGACAAAAATGACAAAAATGACAAAAATGACAAAAATGAAAAAAATGAAAAAAAAGACAAAAATGACAAAAATGACAAAAATGACAAAAATGACAAACATGACAAAAATAACAAAAATGACAAAAATGACAAAAATGACAAAAATGACCAAAATGACAAAAATGACAAAAAAGACAAAAAAGACAAAAATGACATAAATGACAAAAATGACAAAAATGACAAAAATGACAAAAATGACAAAAATGACAAAAATGACAAAAATGACAAAAATGACAAAATTGACAAAATTGACAAAATTGACAAAAATGACAAAAATTACAAAAATTACAAAAATTACAAAAATGACAAAAATGACAAAAATGACAAAAATGTTAAAAGTGACAAAAATGACAAAAATGTTAAAAATGGCATAAGTGACAAAAAATGACAAAAATATGAAAATTGAAAAATATCACAAAAATGTCAAAAAACAAAATGTTGGGAATGTGGAAGTAATATTCTAAATCAGTTCATTTAACTGTTACGACCAGCTCGTACATCAGCAGCAGAACATATCACACATCTCCAATTTCCAGATGTAACATGTTGAAAATTCTCCAGTGTTATGAAAGTGTTATACACTTCAACGTACTTTCATGCGACTGAACTGTGGAATAACAGGGTCCATTACAGCACATCTCTCTGTCTCTGTTGAGTACAGTTACGCGACTCAGCTGGACTACGTGCAGTGCAGAGCTTAAAATAGCCAATTGGCGAGGTGGCGTCTGATAGCTTCGTTGAGTCCTGGCCAATGTAACAATTACAAGAACGGCGAAGGAAATTCTAAAATCCCGAAACATGTGCTCTCGCAAAACCACAACAACGGATTTTTCGCACGCTCTAAAACGGTAAAATTGCAACGTGCACTGGAATAGATTCTAGCCTTGTACCGTGCACTAGATAATTGTGGGTACATGAGAACTCCTAGTTCGTTTTGGACAAAATACTGACCTATGGTCGTTGAGTAGCTCTCCTAGTACAGTAGGACGATTATTATTGACTATCTCTGTAAGCACTTAAATTGAAAATTTTTGTTTCTTCCGTCTCTAACGTAAAAAAGTTCATTTTAAATATTGAAATTGAAAACGAAGGTTAAATCATCCTCATATAAATGTTATAGATATAAGATTGAAAGAGTTTTTGATTCGAAACAACGTTATAATGAAGCGGCATTCCACTGTGACCTACCATCAGCCTCTTCGGGATCGATGAAATCCTCCGTCGGACGGGGAAAAATAGTCCTATGGAATGCCGGTAAAAAGAAACAACCTGCCATAGGTTTCATCGGCTGAGTCCTCCAGGTGCCTCCAGGTTGTTTATTGGATTAGCGCGTTCTGGCCCGGGCCAGTCTTCGGTAGTCTATAAAACGGAGTGCGACTTAGGTTACCATTTTTGATGGCCACGGTTGGTCACAGTGAACGGTTTTTCGCGACTTTCTCCGGGCTCCGAGCGCGCGTGGGATTCTAGTGCCACAGCGATTCTGGCCTAGTGGTGCGCCTATTCGGTTATTGGTTATCTCTTAGTGGTGATTTCCGAAAGGTATGGTTTCATTTAAGAGGGTATGGATCTTCATGAGGTGGTGGTCTTTTTGATCTCATAAAACGATTCTCAAAGGTGTTATAAAGAAATGTTGAGGCTACGGGACATTGAGATAATCACAATTGGCAATTGAAGGACAATTCAAAATAATCAAAATTACCATTTGGTGATTAGTGAGTGAAGTGAGTCCTTCCATAAATCATCCTAGCTATTTAATAGTTATTGCCGTTCCTATAAACAAACCTAAAATTTAGTGAAAACGGTGCTTTTGAGAACTTTTGAAAGAAGAAAAACTCATTATCAAAAAACATGGTACAGAATATTGGAATTAAATAAAAGTGAACCACTGAATATTCAACCTTAATTAAAGTGTGGATTTTTGATTGAACCGAAACCTAGTAGTAATTAAGTGAAATCGGCTGAAGAATGAGTACAAAGTAAAAAAAAGGTCTACTGGACCTAAAACTCCTTTGGCTGGTTGCATTGCTTAAAATCACCGACCGTGGCGTAGTGGAGAGCTTTCTAAGCCGATGACCAACCTTGGTCACAAAATACATAGTATTCATTTTATTGGCTCGTGGTTTTAACATTTGTTAAGTGCTAGCAACAGTGACATTTTATTGATGTTGAAACTAAGTCTAACGTGAAATGTTTAACTTAAAAAAATCAAACAAAAAAAATTGGTAACTCACCGACTCTAGTGTAACTTTCAAGTGCATATCCAGCTGCTCAGGATAACATTTGCTTTCTGGGCCTTAACTGCCTTTGTAGTCCATACTCGTCTGTGTGAAAAATTATGTTACCATCGTCCATTTTTTTGTTTCAAACAGGAACTCCAAACAGATAAAATGGGATCTATCAGGAAGAAGTGGAAAATCATACAGATAATTAATCAATTGTGAATTCTGGTAATTTTGTACAAACAATATCTTATACAGCCAAAAGTTCATGAGTTCAAACAAAGCTCCATGCAATCCTCTTGTTAATTTCGGTTCACTTCATTCTGCCAATATTTGTCAAAAAAAAAACTTTGTAGAGACGTCTGCAGTCTGGAATCGCTGAGAACTACCCGGCGAACAACACTACGCCCCACTAGACTTGCTCACTCGCACTAGAACATTTCAGGAAGAGCTGCATCGGCATTCGAGGGCCTAACAGGTTCCAGCTTCTCTATTAGTGGAAACTGCCCTGGGTAATTATACCACTAGGTAGTTACTGAATAACATGACATGAACAAATTACATTTTTCCGACTACGATTTTGACACACGCGGAAAAAATGCATTCGATTCCGACAACGCCTACTTCACTTTCAGTCTTGGATCTCTTGAGAAGAATGTTGTATTCAAGAAAAACCAAAAAAGTGACATTCTCCAAACAATTGGTCAGGTATCATAATCTCATTTAAAAAATCTGCAAAAAAAATCTGTGGATCGTTTGGATCATAAAAAGAACTTTTTTGACTACAAGCGTTTTTAAAATAAAAAATAAGTTGTAATTTGACAAGTATGTATGGTATATTTTAATACATACTTTAAAGCTTAAGGCTGAGAAATATCATTACCTATAGCAAAAATTTAGTTAACTGAGCCAAAGGTTCACTGCCATAAGTTCTTTCATTTAAATCACTTCTGTCTTATTAATCGAAGATAAGATATAGAGCATAAATTTGTTTTTTTATAAGTTAAATTTTGAGCAAGAAAAAGGGATGGTTGGTGAGTTGATCCCATTCCCACATTCCCAATTCTTTGCCTTGAACTTATGTTAGATTTTTGTAATAACAGGCCTATGTTGTTCATTTTTTTAATTTAAAAAATGATTCAAAAATAATTAAGTACGGTGATTTCTTGTACAAGACGGCTGCCACTCAAAATGAGCTCCATTATCACAAAAAGCGAGCATGAAAACACTTTATTAATCTACAAATTTTCAGTACAACATTTTCTGCCTGATTGTGTGTTGTTTTTTAAATTTTGATAACAACTCTGGGAACATATAATGTTTAACTTGATAAAAAAAAATGAGTTACTTCAATTACAAATAATTGCCCTACTAAACATTCCACCAAACTTTTCTGCAAATGAAAAAGTCGTCTTCATAGCTGACAGATACAACGAAATTCTAAGTCTCGCTACAATGCAATAACAGTGAATGCAAAGGTGAAGAGGAACTGTCCGTGGATGACTTTCGATGTCTTGAAACTGATGTCAACCAAAGACAAGATCTGGAAGTACTGTAAACGTAACCCTGCGGATGCGCACGCAGAGACCCTCTTGAAAAACGTCTCAAACAGACTGTCAAAATTCAATAATCAATGCAAACGGTCGTATTACCTTCGGCAAACGGCAACTTCAAAGCAATCTTGGTAATTTGTCAATGAAGCTCTGAGTCGTAAGTCCGAAGACCATAGAAAAATCACGTTGAAGTTTGGAGTGGTATTTCAAACTGATCCAGTTCAGGTTTCGAATAGTATCAACGATCACTTCTGCAACGTAGGGAATCAACTGGCTTCAAACACCATCACCAATAGGGATAATCAGCGTTTCAATACAATACGACAAAATTTTCATTCCTTATCCTTGAGACAGGCATTTGTTGCTGAAGTGTTGTTAGAAATCAGTAATCTTGACTCCAATAAATCTCCTGGTCCTGATAGTATCACTGTGATCAGTGATATCATCATGGCCTAAGTGAAAGCCCACCACATGGCGTTTTCGAATACCCGACAGACATCTTTAATGAAATTATCGAAACCGGTGTCTAACCCGATGCACTAAAATTAGCCGCGTTACGCCTAATCTGGCGATAGATCAAATGTGTTAAACTACGGACCAATCTCAACGCTCTCCATCTTGAATAAAGCCATCGACAAACTACACAGTAAACGAAAATTACCGAGTTCGGTAATTTTTTTACCGAAATCCTAACATGTGTAAATCGTTAAACTGTTCGGTAATTTTTTCGGTAAAAAATAAACGAACATCGGTAAATGAAGAATCGATTTACCGATGTTCGTTTATTTTTTACCGAAAAAATTACCGAATAGTTTAACGATTTACACATGTTAGGATTTCGGTAAAAAAATTACCGAACTCCGTAATTTTCGTTTACTGTGTACTTTTCACAACAAGGTATGACCTCATAAGCCCACGCCAGTATGGCTTCCGAATAAAATGCAGCACCTTAAGCGCAAATTCTGAACTATTGGAGGATGTGTACGATGATTTGGGCAATCGTAAATATGTTGGTGCCCTGTTCTTGGGTCTGAGAAAAGCGTTCGATACGATTGATCATTCGTTGCTACTACAGAAACTGGAACGGTATGCGATACGAGGACAGCCCCTCCGGTTAATCGAAATCTTTTTAACAGCTCGTCATCAATTTGTGTCCTTAACCTTCCGAAGCCGTTCGCTAAATATCCGTTTCGGAGAAATTTGAGTTGTAGCTTGATTTCGTTCTCCTGGCTGGGAATGTAAACCGATTTTGATGATATTATATTCATTGTGTAGGTAATTTATTCTTATAACTCAACATTTCAAAATAAAGTCGAAATGTATTACCAGGTTATCAGAAACTGGTTCAGAAAGTAAAAAGTCCGAAAAATCAATTTTATTTTTAAAATACTCATAACTTCTGACAGCTTTTCTGTATTCAAGTGTTTTATTGATGTTTGAAATCGTCAAGAATTCATCTATCCGACGATGTATAGATATGTTGGGGTCCAATGAAAGTTTTGATCGCCATCACAGATCTTCCGGTAGAAAAAAAATCTTACTTTAAAAAACGACATCCAGTTTTGGCTTTGCTCAGCTGTATTTCTTTTCCACTTAACCGATTTTCAAAACTCAAATTTTTATTTATTGCCGTTAATTCGATCATTATTTTCATAGAACATACTTAGTCAGTCAAAATTACCAGTTCATCAGTATTTTGAAGTGATGATAAAGATGTTTGAAATGTGCGCTTCGGGTCATATTGACCCGAACAGCTTTGGAGGGTTAAAAGGAGTATTGTGCGCCAAAAGGCCTATAACGACAGAAGTACCACAGGAAAGCACCCTGCGCCCACTGATGTTCTTGGTCTTTATCAACGATCTCCTTATGATGAACCTGCAAGGCTTCGGCTTTTCGCCGACGATGCCTTGATCTCGTATAGCAATACCATCCCCTTCTGATAGTGGAATGGATTGGAAATGATTTGGAAGCCCTCCAGGAATACTTCAACTGTAATCTTCTCTCGTTGAACTTATCGAAAATCTCGTACATGCTATTCAATTCCGGACGTGGCTGCCATTGAAAGGTACGATAATTGAACGTGTACGCGAGTTCATATATTTAGGATTACGTTTGGACGATACTTTAAGCTGGACAGCTCACATAAAGCGCCTCAAAAGAACATTGGCTCCAGTCTGTGCGACTGTTTGGAAATTTTCTGCGATTATTCCCACCCATTGCCTGAAAAACGTAACTTTGGATTGTTTCACTCGAGGTTGCAATACCTTGTATCACTTTGGGGAAAACCGGCAAAAGTCGTCTAAGAGAGCTGCCGGCTATGCAAAATAGAGCCCTGAAGCTGTATTTAGATTGCCGAATCTATACCCGTCAGAACTGTTATATGCTATGGTCGATTCAGTCCTGCCCATACGAGATGCTCAGGAGTTCAAAACCCTCGTATTCACCCACAAACTTCTGACAAGCAGTGATACTCAACACAACATGCGCTCCGAAAGAATGACGTCACACCGCTTGTCCAGAAATGCGAATCATCTCTGCCTATTCAGAGTGGAATTGCCGCCGCCCGTGGCGTAGAGGATAGCCTTAAAGTCTTCTAAGCCAGGGGGTATGAGATCGAATCCCGGTCACGGCATACATAGTACACTTTCAGTGGGTTGGTGGTTTTAGCATTTGTAAGGTGCTAGCCATCATATCCTCGAAAGATGTACGCTTAGAGTTAAGAAAAAAGGAATCTCTTCGAGGAAACTTCATGTTTCATTGAGATCCTGTATGTGTTTGTGTTCGTTTTTTCAAAAAAAAAAAAATCGGAATCTGGGAAGAAGAAACCTAGCTACTTTGCAAGTAAACTCTACATTGATCTACCAGACATCCTAAAACAGTGTTCATCGCCCTTCCGCTTCAAATCTCAACTGATATCAATTTGCAAAAAAAAAACATCCAAATTTCTCTAAAAGTATCCCTGCACCACATTGCTAAAAAAAATGTTATCTTTTACTCACGCACCTCCGCCTAGACACCACCGCCCAAAACCACCTCAACCAGCCGTACCCACCGATCGTCAAAATACCCCACCACCAAGGTTGCGAAAAAAATCTGTGTTTTGGGGAAAAACAAATCTGACTTTCTGTGATTTTACCCGAAAATTCTGTGACGGTTTCTGTGATGTCTTTTACATAAATTTCATTCAAAAGGCATGACAAATTGCGTCTCTTTTAATTTCACTTAAGACAAATCAATTAACATTACCAATTTTGTCATATTCTTTCAGTTCAAAGATAATTATCCAAAATTTTATTGTCATAAAACTGGAGTTTTGAAAAAAAAAACGTCCAAAACTTTTAAATTCCGTGAAATCTGTGAATATTTTGAAAACTCTGCGTTCTGTGGCACAGATTTTGTGATGAAAATTTGCTCAAAGTTCTGTGAAATTATAGATTTTTATGTGATTTTGGCAACCTTGCCCACCACCCGTCTCCACCAGAATGCTACCAAACCTACGCTAAAGACAAGTGCAAATATATTCAATATATTTTTACAAAATTTTGAATTGATGAACAAATAACTCCAAGCATTCAAAGGGTGACACCCTTTTTCGCTCACTGGAATGCTCTTATGTTCTGTGAAAACAACATTTTAAACGAATTGTTTCACTGTTTTGATAGAGTTTTGTGCCTGTAGGCTTGTAAGGAGCTTTACTCCAGCGAGCTTTCCCTGTCCGAGGAAAAAAAAATATATGAAAAAAAAAAATCTTCAGTAATTTTAAGAATAAATGGAAAAGTCAGTTTTGCGAAATGCACAACGAGCGTTTTCAGCTTCTTTTAATTTTGTTAGATGCAGGAAATTAAAATCAAAATTTAAGGAAAGCTTTCAAAACAAATAAACTTAACAAAACAAATAAATTTATTACTCGAGATGCAAACCTCCTGGAAGGCATTTTGAAGCATATACCTGATATGCACACTCGTCTTGGTCTGCTTCAACTGTTCCAATTTTTTTTTTCATTTTAAGCTGATAAAATCCAGAATAATTAAAATAAAACAGTGGTTAATATAATTAATAACGAATGAAACTTTTACAGCACTTTTCCGGTCAGTTGAAAACAAACATGTTTATCAAAAAACTCAGCGCCTACTACTACCAGGTTATTTGGACAGGGTTGGTTTTACTCGTCAACTAATTTATGCACGGCTTTACATCAAATAGTTCTAATTTGATCAAATATTTTCTACCAAAAGGTTTACAATTTCTCTGAGACAATTGTAAATTGAATACAAATTTGGGTTATCGATCTGTTCGATTTCCAGCAATAGCAACGCTCACCTTGGTAATATTTGACCTAATAAAATGTAGAAAACCCGGCGAAGCCTCACTGGAGGGGAACCGTAAGCCGGTCCTGGTTGCACCGTGTGCCCTCTGTATGCATCCGGCTAGCGCTAATTGGATCTGTATCAGACGGCACGTTTAGTATTCACTTTCGCATACGACTTCTTATGGCCCTCATTCATATAATTAGCCACGAAGACACAACACTAACCAACAAACCCTACAAATGTAATAATTTCATGGAACCATTCTGGACTTATTCCGTTTCTATAATTGTTTATAATGACCGTATCGAATCGAAGAAATATTCGAGACATTCATCCGGTGAACGGTGAGATTAATTTCCACCTATAGGAGCGCACCTCATGAATGAAGAAAAACAGATTTCCCATACCGGCATAATTGCTGTTTGAATCACATGCCGTTTTGGTTGGGTTTTTTTTTTATTCTAGCGCTCGAATCCGCAGGGACTTGGCCCGGACAACGTGACCCGAAGACAGCTCACGTTACTGGCGTCCAGTGCGGAAACACGACGACACGTTTTCGGAGTGGTTAACTTTGAGACTGAAGGAAAACCTTTGCTGAGGATCAACTGTTGGAACAACTGTTACAATGGCCAATGAAAAGAAAGATCCCGGAGGGGTAAGATCGTTCTGTTGAATAGTTTCTTACATGTTTGATTAATGTTTTTCTGATTTTTCAGTTCGGACTCCAGATTGAGTCCCCATCCCCGGTGCCCTCGAACTCGATCCTGAACATGACCCTCAGCAGCATTACCCTGCCAGTTCCGCTGACTATGGAGGAGAAAAAGTACCTCCTGGCTGTGGAACGTGGCGATCTTGGAACTGTTAAAAGGTATGCCACGCTTAGTCATTTGGGACTTCAGGTTAGCTTTACCAAAAATTTCGTTTCAGAATCCTACAACGTGCCCACCGAAAGCGTCACATCAACGTGAATTGTGTCGATTCGCTTGGTCGTGGAGCTCTCACGTTGGCGATCGATGGTGAAAATCTAGAAATGGTCGAATTGCTGATCATTATGCAGGTCGAAACG